>NW_026654642.1:0-8458 GCF_009828535.3 Hylobates moloch
AAGACTTGGAACCAACACAAATGCCCATCAATGATAGACTGGATAAATAAAATGTGGCACATATACATCATGGAATACTATGCAGCCATAAAAATGGATGATTTCATGTCCTTTGCAGGGACGTGGATGAAACTGGAAACCATCATTCTCAGCAAAGTAACACAAGAAGAGAAAAACCAAACACCACATATTCTCACTCATAAGTGAGAGCTGAACAATGAGAACACATGGACACAGGGAGGGGAACATCACATACCAGGGCCTGTTGGGGGGTAGGAGGCTGGGGGAGGGATAGCATTAGGAGAAATACCTAATGTAAATGACGAGTTGACGGATGCAGCAAACCAACACGGCACATGTATACAAATGTAACAAACCTGCACATTCTGCACATGTACCCCAGAACTTAAAGTATTATAATAAAAAATATTTTTTTTAGTTCTTGTGTTTTTCAGCTCCATCAGGCTGAAATAAGACTGCACATTTACAACCATCTGATATTCAACAAACCTAACAAAAACAAGCAATGAGGAAAGGATTTCCTGTTCAATAAATGGTGCTGGGAGGACTGGCTAGCCGTATGCAGAAAATTGAAACTTCCTTAAATCTTCTGCAAAAATTAACTCAAGATTAAAAACCTAAGTGTAAAACCCCAGTTTATAAAAACCCTAGAAGAAAATATAGGCAATCCTTTTCAGGACATAGGCATGGGCAAAGATTTTATAATGAAAACAGCAAATGCAATTGCAACAAAAGCAAAAATTGACAAATGGGATCTAATTAAACCAAAGAGCTTCTGCACAGCAAAAGACACTATCAACAGAGTGAAGAGACAACCTACAGATTGGGAGAAAATTTTTGCAATCTGTCCATCTGACAGATTAGACAAAGGTCTAATATCCAGAATTTACAAGGAACTTCAACAAATTTACAAGAAAAAAACAACCTCATTTTAAGTTGAACAGACACTTCTCAACAGAAGACATTTTTTGTGGCCAACGAACATATGAAAAAAAGCTCAATATCACTGATCATTAGAGAAATGCAAATCAAAACCACAATGAGATACCATCTCCTGACAGTCAGATGGTAATTATTAAAAAGTCAAGAAACATCAGATGCTGGCAAGGCTGTGGAGAAATAGGAATGTTGGTGGGGATGTAAATTGGTTCAATCATGTAGAAGACAGTGTGGCGATTCCTCAGAGACCCAGAATCAGAAATACCACTTGACCCAGGAATCCCATTACTAAGTATATACCTAAAGGAATAGAAATCATTATACTGTAAAGACACAGGCATGCATATGTTCATCACAGCACTATTCACGATAGCAATGACATGGAATAAGCCCAAATGTCCATAAATGATAGACTGGATAAAGAAAATGTGGTACATATACTCCATAGAATATTATGCAGTCATGAAAAGGAATGAGACAATGTCTTTGCAGGAACATGGATAGACCTGGAAGCCATTATCCTCAGCAAACTAACACAGGAACAGAAAACCGAACACCTCATGTTCTCAGTTATAAGTGGGAGGTGAACAATGAGAACACGGGGATGCAGGGAGGGGAACAACATACACTGGGGCTTGTCAGGGGTGGGTGTTGGGGGAGGCATACGATCAGAAAAAATAGCTAACTCATTCTGGGCTTGATACCTAGGTGATGTATTGATAGGTGCGGCAAACCACCGTGGCACACATTTACCTATGTAACAAACCTGCACATCCTGCACAGGTATCCCAAACTTAAAGTAAAATAAATAATAATTTTTTTAAAAATAGATCTAAACATGTCTATTCCTTTATTCTTAAACTGCAAAAACAAAATGTAATTTTGACAAACTCTTGAGACCTTAAAATGTTTACTTTTTTACTTTGAGCTGTTAAATTTTGTTAAATTTTACATCTACTTTAATTTGGCTTTTAGTTTTGTCTTTAATGGTACCTGAGGTTTTCTATTTTGCCCTTCCTAAACTGATATGTAACTTCTAGAATAAACTAAAAGGAAATACGCATTTGTGTGATACAGAAAACTAAGCCTTAGTGCTAAAACAAATAAAGGTGTGTGTGTGTGTGTGTGTGTGTGTGTGTGTGTTTGGGGGCCTTTGGATAGCTATTTCTGTTTCTGAGATCCTGCCTCTGCTGACTTTTGGGTTTTTTGGCTATGTTTGAAAGGTAGTGTTTGCCTGAAGGCATACTTCCTAATAAGTGGGATATTATTATTACAAAGTTTGCTTTTTATTCCTCAAATAATTTCCTAAATAAGAAACAAGACACAGTAAAGATACACAATAGTTCTCATCAGGTTTAGATACCAGGGTTGCAAATCAAAATATTGCCTGCAGCAATAGCAAAGATATTCCCTCTCTTTGCATTTAAAATTCATGAAGTGACAGAAAAATTAAATAGCACCATAAATCAAATAATATATAAACATAGTTTAAACCCACACTCTGCCTGACTTTAGAAGTCTTTTAAAGTTTAAGTGATTTTATAATAACTGATTTTTGGCAAAGTTATTTCAAAGCAGCAGTTTAATATATAACTTGGAAAACAAAGTGAAAAACTGAATCTATAGGAGTTTGGGGACACTATAGATCAGTGCAGACTCAAGTTTTTTGGACATGTTTGGGGTTTCAAATATATATGTACATGACAATCACATGGGCACTTGTTTAAAATGGAGATTCTCTTATAGCTGAATAGGTCTTAGGCTCTGGAATGTAAATTTTAATGGCTACTACAGGCATTTTTAATGTAGGCTATTCTTAGACCACACTTTAAAAAAACTTGGTTAAGCTACTTACTATAGAAATATAGTCTACCTATTAGTGGCACCAGCTTGTTGGAAATTCAGAATCTCAGGCTCAACATCAGAGTCTGTAAAATCCTCAGATGTTCATAAGCATAGTAAAGCACTGGTTGTAGCCTATTATTTATGAAGTCAAATAACTTTGTAAGTAACTTTTAAAGTAACTCTGAAATCTATATTAAGGCACAAAATATATTTAGGTCCAGGAAGTGAGGAACTTTACATTAATCATAGGTACATGCGGGGACTTTAGGTGTTTGTGTCACTACAAATACTGGAAGAAATGCCAAACACAAATCCTACTGTTTGTAGGTCTCCTGATGCTCAGCGAAATGTTTAAGATGTGAGTTCTGGCAATGGGAACTTTCACTCTTTGACTGGAAATATTGATGTCTCAATAGTGTTTGTAGGGCCAGGCGTGGTGGCTCACGCATGTAATCCCAGCATTTTGGGAGGCTGAGGCTGGCGGATCATCTGAGGTCAGGAGTTCGAGACCAGCCTGGCCAACATGGTGAAACCCCGTGTCTACTAAAAGTACAAATTTTAGCCAGGTGTGGTGGCGGGCACCTGTAATCCCAGCTACTCAGGGGGCTGAGGCAGGAGAATCGCTTGAACCCAGGAGCCAGAGGTTACAGTGAGCCTAGATCATGCCACTGCACTCCAGCCTGTGTGACAGAGCAAGACTCCGTCCCCCACCCCCCAAAAATAGTGTTTATAACTTATTAATTCCCTTTGAAGCAATTATTATGGCTCTCATATATGGGAAAGGATATTACTTAATGCAGGTAACTGCACTTTGCTTTCTTTTTAAAAGATGGTAGTTGTTTAATTTTTTAATTAGTAAACTTTGTTTTTTAAGAGCAACTCTAGTGTTACAACAACATTGAGTGGAAAGTACTAAGAGTTTCTGGGTATCCCCTCTCCCCACACATGCACAACCTCCTCCACTATCAACGCCTCATGCACAGTGATATACTTGTTACAGTCAATGAAAATTCGCTGACACCTCATCATCCAAAGATTATAATTTTCATTAGGGTTCACTTTTGGTGTTGCACATTATATGGGTTTTGAAAATATATAATGACAGGTATGCATCATGATGGTAACACACAAGATATTTTCAATGCCCAAAATATAATCTGTATGCTGCCTATTCATCCTTATTTCCCCACTAACTCCTGGGAACCACTGATACTTGCACAGTCTCCATTGTTTTGCCTTTTCCTGTATGTCATGTATTGGGAAGCAAACAGTATGTTGCTTTGGCAGAATGACTTCTTTCACTTAGTAATATGAATTATAGTTTCCTCCAAGTCTTTTCATGCCTTGATAGCTCATTTCTTTTTAGCATTAAATAATATTCAATTGTCTGGGTGTGCTAATTTATTTATCTATTCACCTACCGAAGGATAACTTGGTTGCCTTTAAGTACTAACAATTATAATGAATGCTACTACAAATATCTATGTGCAGCTATTTTTTGTGTGTGGGTATAGTTTTCAATTATTAATTTGGGTAAATATCTAAGAATATAATTTCTGGATCATATTGTAAGAGTATGTTTAGTTTTGTAAGTAACTGCCAAAGTGTCTCATAAAGTGGTTGTACCATTTTGCATTCCCACAGGCAATAGAGTTTCTATTGCTCCACATCCTCACTAGAATTTGGAGTTATCAGTGTTTTAAATTTTGGCCATTCTAATAGGCTTGTAGTAGTAACTCATTGTTGTTTTAATTTGCAATTCCATAATGACATTTATACATTGTTAGATTCAACTTACTAATATTTTGTTGAGAATTTCTGCAACTATATTTATGAGAGATGGTATGGCATAGTTCCTTTTCCTTATAATATACTTGTCTGCTTTTGGTACGAAAGTAATGACGGCCTCAGAGAATGACTTAGAAAAAAATATCAGTGCCTGTATCTTCTGAAAGAGATTGCAGAGAATCAGTAGAATTTACTCCTTAAATATTTGGTAGAATTCACCAGTAAGCCCATCTGGGCTTGGTGCTTTCTTTTTTGGAAGGTTGTTGATTTTTGATTCAATTTCTTTAACAGATATAGGCCTATTCAGATTGTCTACTTCTTCTGTGAGTTTTGGCAGAGTGTATTTCAAGGAATTGGTTCATTTGATTCAAGTTATCAAATTTGTAAGCATAATGCTGTTCATAATAGTCTTTTATTGTTGTTTTAAAGTCCATGGTATTTCAATGATTTCCTTTCTTTTATTTATTATACTAGTAATTTGTGTCCTCTCGCTTTTTTTCTTGGTTAGCCTAGCTAGAGGCTAAATGAGTTTATTCAGCTTTTCAAAGATCCAGCTTTTGGTTCCTGATTTTCTCTATTTATTTCCTTGTCTCATTGTCACTTATTTATGCCGTATTTTTTTTTATTTCTCTTCTTTTGCTGACTTTGAATTTACTTTCTCTTCTTTCTCAAGTTTTCTAGTGTGCAAGCTCAGATTGTTGATTTTTAGATATTTTTTCTTTTGTAGTATATTCTTTTGCTGCATCAAGCACATTTTGATGTTGTATTTTCATTTTCATTATTTCAAAATATTTAAAAATTGTTTTTGAAATTTCTTCTTTAACCCATGTGTTATTTAGAAGTCTGTTGTTTAATCTTCAAGTATATGGGGGGAATTTCCAGCTCTCTTTCAGTGATTAATTTTTAACTTAATTCCACTGTGGTCTAAGAGCAGATATTGTATTATTTTTATGCTTTTACATTTGTTAAAGTCTGCCTCATGGCCCAGGATGTCCTCTGTTTTGGTGAATGTTATGTGCGAGCTTGAAAAAAATATATAATCTGCTATTGTTGGATAAAGTAGTTGTCAGTTATATCCAGCTGAATGATGAACTCAATGATGTTCTCACTGATTTTCTGTTTGCTGGCTCTGTGCATTTCTGATAGAGGAGTGTTAAAGTCTCCAACTATAATAGTGAATTTTTCTATTTATTGTGAGGTTCTGTTTTGCCTCATGTATTTTGGCACTCTCTTTTCAAGCACGCATACATATGAATATATCTCTCTCCATCCCTTTGCCTTTTAATGTATAGGTAGCTTTATATTTAAAGTGAGTTGCTTCTATTCAACATATAGTTGAGTCTTGCTGTTTTGATCCATTCAGACAATCTCTAAGTGGTATATTCAGGTCATTAATGTTTAAAGTGATTATTGATATAATTTGATTATATCTACTGTATTTGTTAGTTTTCTATTTGGTGTCACTGTTCTTTGTTTACATTTTTTACACAGTGTCTCTGCCTTTTGTGATTTTGAGAATTTTATATGATTATATTTTTCTCCTTTCTAAGCATAATAATTACACTTCCTTTTTCATAGTATCTCTAAAGTTTACAGTATATATTTGCAAATAATCCAATTCTACTTTCAAATAATGCTCTATGGTTTCATGGGTAGTAAAATAACTTTATATTAGAAAAAAATTCTAATTACTTCCCCCTCATCCCTTGTATCATTATTGTCATATATTTCACTGTTATTTATACATATATTACATATTATATATATTAAACATTTATGTATATACATGTGTATGTATGTATTTAAGCCTACATAATTCAATACATTATTATTACATTTTAACAATTATTTATTAGATCAAATAAGACTAAGGAAATTATGTTTTTATTTTATCTTCACATTTTCCTTCTCTGTTACTCCTTTCTTTATGTAGACCCAAGTTTTTGACCTATATCATTTTCCTTCTCTCTGAAAAAGCTTTTTTCTGCTTAATTTGTTATCATTTTTTATTAATAATATTCTCAATTGACAAACGATAAACAGAAATATGTAAGGGTTACAATGTGATGTTTTGATATACATAAACAGTGTGGAATGATTAAATCAGCTAATTAACATATCCATCATCTCTCTTACCCATCATTTTTTTTGTGGTGAATTATTTGAAATTTACTCTTAGCTATTTTGAAATACATAATACATTATTATAAACCATAGTCAACCTTACTGTGCAATAGTTCTCAAAAACCAATTTCTCCTGTCTAACCTTTCCTCTTCCTTCTCCAGTCTCTGGGAACCACCATCCTACTCTCTACTTCTATGAGTTTAACTTTTTTATTTGCCTTTCTCTGCATGGCTTATTTCACTTAACACAATGCCTTCCAGCTCTATCAAAGAACTACTTTCAATATTTTTTCTAAAGCAAGTCCACTGCCAACAAACTCTCTTTTTTAAAAAAAGTTTGTCCAACAAAGTCTTTATTTTTCCTTTGCTTTTGAAGGATAATTTTGCTGGGTACAGAATTTTAGGTTGGTGGTTTCTCTATCTTAAAGATTCAATTATTTAACTACACTCTCTTCTTGCCGGCATGGTTTCTGATGGGTCAAATATAATCTTACCTTAACTCTGCTATACAAAGATGTTTCTTTTCACTGTCTTCTTTCCATATTTTTTATTTGTCATTAACTTTCTGAAGTTTTAATATGATATATGCAGGTATAGTTTTTTTCATTTTGTTCTTGTCATTTATCCTGCTTTATATTCTCTGAGCTCCTGGACTTGTGGTTTGGAGTTTGGCATTAATTTGAGAAAATTCTCAGTCATTATTGTTTCAAATATTTCTCCCATTTTGCACAGGTTATAGCTTTTGTAGTTGTACCACAGTTCATAGATAATCTGGTTTTATTTATTCAGTATTTTTTTACTGTGCCTTTTAGTTTTTAAGGTTTCTCTTGTCATATCCTGAAGTCAGATATTCTGTCTTAAGCATGTCTACTCTACTAATGAGCCCATCAAAGTCAATGTTTATTTTTATACTGGTTTTGATATCTAGCATTTCTTTTTTATTCTTTCTTAGAATTTCCATCTCTTTGTTTATATTTTTTTAGTATGTTGTCATTTTATCCAATAAATCCCTCAGCATACTATTCATAGTTGATTTAAATTCCTGGTCATTAAATTGAACATGCCTGCCTTATCTGAGTATTCTAATGCTTGTTCAGTCTCCTCACACTATGTTTTTTTCTCTTTGTAATTTTTGCATGACAAGTGGACATAACATACTGGTAAAATAAGGTGCAGAAAATAGGCCTGTATGGTTTGTTTTCATGCTGCTGATAAAGACATACCCGAGAATGGGAATAAGAAGAGGTTTAATTGGACTTACAGTTCCACATGGCTGGAAGGCCTCAGATTCAAGGCGGGAAGCAAAAGGCACTTCTTACCTGTCTATGGCAAGAGAAAGTGAGAGAGAAGCAAAAGCAGAAACCCCTTTTTAACCCACCAGCTCTCCTGAGACTTATTCACTATCACGAGAATAGCATGGGAAAGACCAGGCCCTATATGATTCAATTACCTCTCCCTGGGTCCCTCCCGCAACACATGGCAATTCTGGGAGACATAATTCAAGTTGAGATTTGGGTGGGGACACAGTCAAACCATACCAAGACCTTTAGAAATGAAGTGGTGAGGATTCCCTCTTTTTCTATCAATTGGAATAGTTTCAGAAGGAATGGTACCAGTTCCTCCTTGTACCTCTGGTAGAATTCGGCTGTGAATCCATCAGGTCCTGGACTCTTTTTGGTTGGTAAGCTATTGATTATTGCCACAATTTCAGAGCCTGTTATTGGTCTATTCAGAGATTCAA
>NW_026654643.1:0-8458 GCF_009828535.3 Hylobates moloch
TTCCTTCCTTCCTTCCTTCCTTCCTTCCTTCCTTCCTTCCTTCCTTCTTTCCTTCCTTCCTTCCCAGCCTGCAGAACTGTGAGCCAACTAAACCTCTTTCTTTATAAATTACCCAGTGTCAGGTATTTCTTTCTTTCTTTCTTTTCTTTTCTTTCCCTCCCCCCCGACTTTTTTTTTTTTTTTTTTTTTTTGAGACGGAGTTTCATTCTTTTACCAAGGCTGGAGTGCAGTGGCGTGATCTTGGCTCACTGCAACCTCTGCCTCCTAGGTTCAAGCAATTCTCCTGTCTCAGCCTCCCAAGTAGCTAGGACTACAGGCACGCACCACCATGCCTGGCTAATTTTTCTATTTTTAGTAGAGATGGGGTTTCACCATGTTGGCCAGGCTGGTGTCAAACCCCTGGCCTCAAGTGATCCGCCTGCCTTGGCCTCCCAAAGTGCTGGGATTACAGATGTGAGCCTCCGCATGTGGCCAGGATTTCCTTTCTTCATAAGGCTGAATACTATTTCATTGTATGTGTAGAACACATTTGCTTTATCCATTCATCCGCTGATGAATGTTTAGGTTGTTTCCATATATTGGCTATTGTGAATAAGCCTGCAATGAACACAGGAGTGCAAATATCTCTTCGAGATCCTAAATTTGATTATTTTGGATAAATATCCAGAAGTAGGATTGCTGGATCAAATAGACAGCAATGCAATAATAGTAGGAGACTTCAGTACCCCACTTTTAATAATGAATAGAAAATCCAGACAGACAGTCAATAAAGAAACAGCAGACTTGAATAGCATTGTATTTAATAGGCCAAATGGACCTCACAGATATATATATATATCTATACACACACACACATACACAGCCTACTCCACCCAAGTCCAGCAGTTTACTCATTCTTTATACACACTTATTTTTTGTTCTGGAGACAGTAATGCAACATAAAGCCTATTGAATGGTTACTTCTGTGCCACTTATTTCTGCTTTTTTAAAAAATTTATTTTTAAATTTACATACGCTTTTTTTGGGTGTACAGTTCTGGGAGTTTGACAAGCCCATAGACATTAACTTTAGTACCTAATTGTGCATTTGTACCTTTGTATTTTTTTTAGATGCTCTCCTTTCCCCAAAGTACAGTCAGCCCTCTGTATCCTCAAGTTCCACATCTGTGGATTCGACCAACCACAGATGGAAAATGCTAGAAAAAAACTACAATGAAACAAATAATGATACAATAGAAGATAATACAAACAAAAAACAATGCAGTATACCAATTATTTATGTAGCATTTACATTGTATTTGGTATTGTAAGTATCTAGATACCATTTAAAGTATATGGGAGAGTGTGTGCAAGTTACATGCAAATACAATGTCATTTATTTATTTATTTATTTATTTATTTACTTTTTGAGACTCTTTTGCCCAGGCTGGAGTGCAGTGGTGTGATCTCAGCTCACTGCAAGCTCCGCCTCCCGGGTTCACGCCATTCTCCTGCCTCAGCCTCCCGAGTAGTTGGGACTACAGGCTCCCACCACCCCTCACCGGCTAATTTTTTGTATTTTTAGTAAAGACGGGGTTTCACCGTGTTAGTCAGGATGGTCTCGATCTCCTGACCTTGTGATCTGCTCTCCTGGGCCTCCCAAAGTGCTGGGATTACAGGCGTGAGCCACCGCACCAGGCCGGTGTCATTTTATACAAAGGACCTGAGCATGGATTTTAGTATCTGTGGGGGGTCCTGGAACCAATCCTCTGCAGATGCTAGGGGACGACTGTATACAAGCTTTGGACTCCATTAAATTAGAATTTGCTTGGCTCAATTTCTTTGTTTATTGACTGGCTTTCCAGTGATTGCATTGTCATTGTTTGTTTTCCTTATTACTGTAACCCAACGTCTAGCACAGTGCCTGGCACATGATAAATGCTCACTAAATATATAACAGGAAACTGCGGGTAAAGCAGTTCTCAGCAAACTCCTCCACTCCCAGACCAATCCTGGGACATACGCAATGCCTCTTATGAGGACTTAGCATTGCTTGAGCCACTGGGGCTCGCGTTCCCAGGAATGCCTACCACTACCTCAGCGTCCTCTAGGTTCATGTGCTTCCTATTCTCTTTTGCTATTTTTCTATCACAAGGGTTTCAGTATCCAAAAACATCAAGTCTTGTTTTTCCCTAGCTTTAGTTTGCAAGATTGGAATTTTATCTTGGTCTTTTTTCCTGAATTTCTACTTGAGCCCTTTAGGGTTCGTTTCCAAGTCTGGAGTCTTGATTCTGAATCCTAGCCCTTAAGGAAGGGTTTCCTAATCTTGGATCAATCTTCCCAGTGTTAATTGCCTTACTGCCTGAGTTCTAAGAGGTATCCAGTGTGGAGGCCCAGACTTGGACATCTTATCATCTCTTGGATCCATGATTAATTAATTCCCTCAACAAATTTGTATTGTATACTATGTGTTGGGCATTGTGCTAAGGTGGACAAAACAAAAATTATCATTGACTCTGCAGAGCTTTTAGTCTAGACTGGGTTGGGGGAGGAGTAAGAGAGAGACAGAGAAACAGAGAGAGGAACCAAGCAATCAAACAGACAAGTGAAATGATTTTAATAACAGTGCTGTAAAGACAGTAACTATGGGATTGAGATAAAGAACACCTGGGGGGCTGGGGGATGTGTGCCACCTTGGATTTCTGGCTAGGCCATGCTGAAGAGGTGACTGGAGTTGACATCCAAGGAATGAGAAGAGGTTAGCCATGTGACAAGTGGAGAAAGTACATTTTGGAAAGAGGGAGCAAATGGCATGAATACTCCAGGGTGGGAAAGAGCTAGCTCTGTGGGTCTGAAGAACTGAATTAAGGCCAGTCTGGGGAGAGAATGGTGATGGAAGGAAGATGAGGTTGTAAGTAGGGGCCAGGTGATGCAAGGCATTTAGGCCTTGGTAAGGAGCTTGGATTTTCTCGTATGTATCATGGTAAGGCACTTATGTGTTTAAGCAGGGGAAACTCCTAATAAGATTTATGTTTTTAAAAAATTTTCAACTTTTATTTTAGAATCAGAACATACATGTGCAGTTTTGCTGCAAAGATATATTGCATGATGCTGAAGTTTGGGGTGTGAATGATCCCATTACCCAGGTTGTAAACATAATACCCAATAGGTAGTTTTCAACCTTTTGCCCCCCTCCCTCTCTTGCTCCTCTAGTAGTCCTGTATTAGTCTGTTCTCCAGCTGCATACCCAAGACTAGGTAATTTATAAAGGAAAGATGTTCAATGGACTCACAGTTCCACATGGCTGGGGAGGCCTCACAGTCATGGCAGAAGAGCAAGGGACATCTTACATAGTGGCAGGCAAAAGAGAGCTTGTGGAGGGGAACTCCCCTTTATAAAACTACCAGATTGGCTGGGCACGGTGGCTCATACCTGTAATCCTAGCACTTTGGGAGGCCGAGGCAGGTGGATCACGGGGTCAGGAGATCGAGACCATCCTGGCTAACACGGTGAAACCCCATCTTTACTAGAAATATAAAAAATTAGCTGGGTATGGTGGCACACACCTGTAGCCCCAGCTACTCAGGAGGCTGAGGCAGAAGAATCGCTTGAACCTGGAAGGTGGAGGTTGCAGTGAGCCAGGATTGTGCCACTGCAGTCCAGCCTGGGCAACAGAGCGAGACTCTGTCCCAAAACAAATAAACAAACAACCAAAAACCATCAGATCTCAGGAGACTTATTCACAGTCATGAGAACAACATGGGAAAGACCTGCCCCCATGATTCAATTACCTCCCACCCAGTACCCTGATGACATGTGGGAATTATGGGAGCTACAATTCAGGATGAGTTGTTGGGTGTGGACACAGCCAAACCATATCAAGTCCCCAGTGTCTGTTGTTCCCATCTTTATGTCCACACGTACCCAATGTGGTACATATACACCATAGAATACTACACAGCCATAAAAAGAACAAAATCATGTCCTTTGCAGCAGCATGGACCCAGCTGGAGGCCATTATCCTTAGCAAACTAAGGCAAAAACAGAAAACCAAATACCACATGCTCTCACTTATAAGTGAAAGCCGAATGGAGGATTTATGTTTCAAGAATATTCTTCCTCCTGCTTTGCAGAGAATAAGTGCCAGGACAGGGCAATCTCTATGCAGCCCTCCAGGGTTTATGCAAACCACAATGTGAATGGTACCCCCTGGGGTGTTTCCTGGAAGCAGCCCT
This sequence comes from Hylobates moloch, assembly GCF_009828535.3. Taxonomy (NCBI): domain Eukaryota; kingdom Metazoa; phylum Chordata; class Mammalia; order Primates; family Hylobatidae; genus Hylobates; species Hylobates moloch. Next base: position 4,214 of record NW_026654643.1, read on the forward strand.
TCTAGAAAGGCAAGAGTGGAAGGAGAAGATGATTCCAGATGGCGCTCCATGTGGGCTGTATATTATAGTTCCCTGGGGAGTTGCTAAAGAACACAGTCACTCAGCTATGCCTCCACCTTCAGGATATTGTAAATCAGAGCCTCTGGGAGTGGGGCCAGGCATCACTGTAACCAGTGTTGCAAACCATAGCTTTAGGAGGATGTTACATCAGCCCAGGCAAGAGATGATGGTCATTTGGACTAGGATAGTGGTAGTGAAGAAAGAGGTGGAGGAACTTTGAGGTACAATAGACAGGCTTGGCTAAATGTGGATAGGGGATGAACGTGAAGAATCAAGACTTACTCCCAGGTTTCTGGTTGGGGAATTACTAGAGCAATGGTTCTCACTCAAGCATGCTTCCAGATCACCTGCAAGGCTTGTTAAAACACCTTCCAATCTAAAAAGTGACAAAATAGATGGAAAGAAATGAAATTTTGAAGTTTTGTCAAATTGGAAAGTTTTCAGCCATGATTTCTTTAAAAAAAAAATGTTATTTGTGATTGTTGTTGTTGTCCTATCCTCTTTCTTCTGTCTTTCTGGGACTCTTGTGACAAAAATGTTAAATGTTTTGCTACAGTCCCACGGGTCCCCCAGGAAGTGGAAGTCTGGGCTGTCTCACTCAGTATTTGCTGATATGGTTGGACACAGGGCCACAATTTTTCTATGGTGTTTGGATGTAGTTAAGTGGTTATTGTCCAGAGTTTTCTCTCTTGCTAGATTGCTCTTTTCCTGTTCTTTTTTGTTTTTGTTTTTTGGCAGAAAGATTGGACTTTTATACAGGCTTTTTTGTTAGCTTCTTCAGCTTCAAGTCTGGGATACACAAAATGAAAAGAAACCAAGTGAGCGTACCCACATGTTGTTCCTTGGTCCCCAGCCAGTCTACTTTCTCCTCATTTCAGAATCCTTTGCTTGTTTTATATGTAATGTCAAGGGTTTTTAGTTTTACTTAGTAGGAAGAATAGGGAAAATATATCTTTTTTATCTTCCCAGAGGCACAAGAACTGAAACCAGTTTCTAGAAAAAAAAAAAAAAAAGTTTATCAGTTGCGTGCAGTGGCTCACGCCTGTAATCCAAACACTTTGAGAGGCCAAGGCGGGAGGATCACTTGAGTTCAAGACCAGCATGGGCAACATAGCAAGACCTCATCTCTACAAAAAAAGAAAGAAAGAAAGAAAGAAAGAAAGAAAGAAAGAAAGAAAGAAAGAAAGAAAGAAAGAAAGAAAATTAGCCGGGCATGGTGGTGTGTGCCTGTGGTCTGAAGTTACTTGGGAGGCTGAGATGGGAAGTTTGCCTGAGCCCAGGAGTTTGAGGGTACAGTGAGCCATGATGGTGCTACTGCACTCCAGCCTCAGTGACAAAGTGAAACCCTGTCTTGGAAAAAAAGAAACAAAAACAAAAAACAAACAAACAAAAAACAGTTCATAAGAGAAAAGTCTCTCTCTTATTATATCTTCTTTTCCAAAAAAGTTATAAATGTTAAGAGCCTAGAGTATATCCTTTTATTCTTTCTTCATACACATTTACAAATATGCACATACAAGCACAGACACAGAATATTTGTCATTGTTTTTACCCAAACGAAATCATACTATATATATTCATGCAACTTGTTTTCTGATTAATAATACATAATGGATACCCTTTTGGGCTAACAGTCATAGATCTAACTCATTCTTTATATTAGCTATTTAATATTCCATAATATGGAAGAGCCATGGTTACTTAACTTGTTTTTAGTTTTATTGCCTTCACAAATAATAATTTTATTTATATAGGATAGATTACCAAAAAAGGACAGATCAAGACAAACAGTACATGTACTTTTTTTTTTTTGAGATGGAGTCTTGCTCTGTTACCCAGGCTGGAGTGCAGTGGCAGGATCTTGGCTCACAACAACCTCCACCTCCCAGGTTCAAGAGATTCTTGTGCCTCAGCCTCCCAAGTAGCTGGGACTACAGGTGTGCACTACCACACCTGGCTAATTTTTGTATATTTTAGTAGAAATGGGTTTTGCCATGTTGGCCAGGCTGGTCTCAAACTCCTGGCCTCAAGTAATCCATCTGCCTCAGCCTCATAATATGCTGGGATTACAGGCTTGAGCCACCACGCCCGGCCAGTATATGTACTTTTAAGTTGAATAAACATGGCATGGTTATGGTTCCACAAAAGGCTCTGATGACTCACATTTCCCCAGTGACATGAAAATATATATTTCTTCCAGCATCTTGCCAGCTCTGGGAGTTTCCTCTCACTTTACTTTTTTTTTTTTGAGGTGGAGTCTCACTCTGTCGCCCAGGCTGGAGTGCAGTGGCGCGATTTCGGCTCACTGCAAGCTCTGCCTCCAAGGTTCATGCCATTCTCCTGCCTCAGCCTCCCAAGTAGTTGGGACTACAGGCGCCCGCCACCACGCCTGGCTAATTTTTTTTTTGTGTGTGTGTTTTTAGTAGAGATGGGGTTTCACTGTGTTAGCCAGGATGGTCTTGATCTCCTGATCTCGTGATCTGCCCACCTTGGCCTCCCAAAGTGCTGGGATTACAGGCATGAGTCACTGTGCCTGGCCTCATTTTAAATTTTTGCCTTTGTCAGGGTGAAATAGTATCTCATTTTTAATTAACATACATTTATTGGCCTGTTCCTGCCTTTTTCCATTTTCCTGTTGGGTGTTAGTATATTTCTCATCAGTTTGAGAGAACTCATTTTACAGTTTTATTTGTTATATGCATTGCAAATACATTGTCTCTGTTTAACTCCAACCTATTACCAGAGCATCTGTGAACATTTCCCCTAACACACTGAGCATGTTGCATTGTCCCTTGCTGACAATTGCTGTCTCTGCTAAAGGCTGTCTTCCTTAAGCTAAGGATCATTTTCTCAACTTTGCAGCTCCAGTCCCAAGCAGTTATTTGTGCATAGTAGGTGCTTAAAGGGTTTCTGAATTAATTGCTGAATTTCTATCTCAATTAAAATGGTCCCTTGGTGTTTTCCTTCCTTTGTACCTCCCTAAGTGACACATTAATTACAGATGTTCCATCAAGTGTCAAGCTAACCTGAACAATTACAACTTGAAGCAAAGAGCACAGCCCAAATGGCAACATCTTCATCCTTGGAGATGAGCTGTTTGCATGAGGAAGGACAAGAAAATTGCACCATCTGCCTGGATGTAGATGGAAAGACTTGGCGCCTGCAAGACGTGGCATGAAGGGGGAGGGATGCACTTACTTGTTATTCCGAGCTATGATGGCTATTTTCATGTTATGTGTCATTTGTGGAACAATCTGATGTTACGGTTGGCTCAAAGCTTTTATGCCTAATGATCTGCTTCAAGGAGAAGGAGTGAAATAACGAAGGACGAAGTCCTTAATCTTTAGTCCTATGGACTGTCCCCCACTCCAGGAAACTAGAGAGGTCTGTGGTCAGCCAATGCTGCAGAAATAAAGTATGACAGAGAGTAGAAGGTTGAAAGGAGTTTTCAAGAAGGAGGAAGGGTGTGTGGAGGATAAGAAATGGTCCCTAGACAGTCTTGCTTCACTTCATTTCAAAGTCGTTTGCTTGTTTTATATATAATGTTTGAGGGTTTTAGTTTTACTTAGCAGAGAGAATAGGGAAAATTGTACCTCCTTTATCTTCCCAGAAGCACAAGAATAGGTATGAATGGACATAAAGCATAAATGTATATAAGGGACTGAGTAGACAGAGGTGTCTGGGGAGCATGCAAAGATTGCAGAGAGAATTGCAGTCTGAATTGAAGTTTGCTTTTAGGCTGACCTCTTAGATTCAACCTTAGATGCAACAAGATTCATCTTATGTCTGAAGGTCACCCTTACTTACCCAGGATGAGAAGACTAGTTTTCCTTTCTTTTTTTTATTCAGATGGAGTCTCACTCTGTCATCCAGGCTGGAGTGCAATGGTGCAATCTCAACTCACTGCAACCTTTGGCTCCTGCCTCAGCCTCCCAAGTAGCTGGGACTACAGGCATGTACCACCACCCCTGGCTAATTTTTGTATTTATAGTAGAGATGGGGTTTCACCATGTTGTCCAGGCTGGTCTCAAACTCATGACCTCAAGTTATCTACCTGCTTTGGCCTCCTAAAGTGCTGGGATTACCGGCATGAGCCACCGCGCCTGGCCCTGAGAAGACTAGTTTTTGTCTTATTCCGTTTTCATAGCTAATTCTTGCTCCTGAGACCCCAATGTCAAAAAAGCC
>NW_026654644.1:0-8457 GCF_009828535.3 Hylobates moloch
TTTTTCTGAATGCTTGCCGTGTACCAGGCATGGCCGTGACACTACTTATTACCTTATCTTCAAGGCACCCTTGCAGGGTAACAGTTAACACTTCAGTGATCTGGATGAGGATATGAGAGAGGTAAGGAGCGTGCTGACGGTCACCTAGCCAGTGAGTGTGAACTGTCTGACTTTCTCTGATTTGCCATATCCTAAAGCATGCTTAGATGCTTTTCCTGGCATGGATGTCAATAAGAGATTGGAACCTTCTGGATCGTATTCATAATAGGAATGTGATTCTCACCCTTTAAAACCTTGGCTGGAGTCACAGAAAGGAAGGAAGTTAGAGAAACATCCTGTCACACAGCTTTGGTACCTGTGTGGGGAGCTAAGAGATCTGAGGTCCAGTTCCAGTCCTTTCATGAATTTCCTGTGTGTCTATGAGCTATCTAAGGTCCATGGGAAACATTTGATCTTATGCCAACCAAAGGGCACGGACCAGGTGCTTTCAAGGGTCTGTCTCAGTCAGCTCTTTGCTGAAGGACCTTATGCGTGGAGGAAAGTGCACATATCATTAAGTAGATAGCTTGAGGGAATAAATGTCACAAAGTGGACACACCTCTTCAGTCAGCACCTTGGTGAGTAGAAAATTACCAGCACCCCAGAACCTTCCTCTCCTCATGCTCCAGAAGCAACCAGTATCCTGCCTTGTGATGCCTTTGTTTAGTTTGTCTTTATGAATAGAATCATACAGTGAATATTCTTTTGTGTCTAGCTTGTTTTGCTTATTATGTTTGTGAACTCTACAATATTATGTACAATATTTTTTGCATTCTCTTCGCTCTAATGCTATTCAATTGTATACCTATTTTACAGTTGCTGGACATTTAGATAGTCTCTTGTTTGGGCGTATTACTAATACTGCTCCTATGAATGTGTTGTGCATATCTTTTGGTGATGATTCTATTTTGTTTGTTCAGGGACTAAAGTCATTTTAATTCGTGGCACTTTGGAATGATGTTGGACTTTAGGTAGCCAACTGATTTGTCTGCTTCAATATGATGTTCCAAGGTGCTTACTCAACAGGAACAGATGAAGATGTTTTTGTAGATTACTCTTGTGGAGTGTGGCCAGGTGGAAGCCCTCTCTGATATGTGAGTGGTGTGGTGGGGCTTATTGTCCTGGCAGAGAAGGGTTTTGATTGCATGGTATAGGAAGGGACTATGTAGGGGAACAGGAAATAGATCCAGAAAAGAGATGTGTCTGGATTCCCATAGAAACTGTCAGGACATCTTACCAACCAGACCAAGAACCTGGAAAAGTAAGAGCCCCAGGGAAGACTCAGCTCGTGAGACCCGACGTGTCTAGGGAGAGAATAGAGAAAGAAAAATTGAGGCAGGCCTGAGCTCAGAAGGAGCTCTCAAAGAATTTTCTGAACAAATTCATTAAGTCTAAATTGTTTTAAGGAAGTTTTGAAAAACCAGTCCCTAAAAGTATGAATCTTGAGACCAGAATGAACTTAAAAGTATAGAACTAGGAAAAATGTATTTTCCCAAACAAATATGGGCTGTGAGCATGTGGGCTTTGCCGTAAGACCTTTCTGCATTCAGATCACAATTCCACCACTTTGTCTCGTGACCTCTCTGGGTCAGCTTCCACATCGGTAAAATGGGGATGGTAAAATCTCCACCTCTAAGATGTCCCCAAAATTTGCTGTAATAATTGACTACAACAGTGTTAGCAGTATGCTTCAGGGCACATAGACCGAGCACTAAAAATCATAGTCATTATATTTCTTATTCTTGTTACTAAGATTACCCATTTGTATCTGATACTTTATGAGCGTTTTCAGTTCACTTTTTAAAAATATGAGACCGGTTTTTACTTTAAGTGTAGTGAATACTAACAAGATTTTTCTACTTGCCTCACCTTAGACTGAAACTCAGAGGAAGGATGAAGGGAAACATTTGTCCATGTGTCCTCGGCATGTCCTTCCCCAGGGTGAGTCAGTGAAGACACTCTTGGTTGTCTGAACTGGTTTACTTTTTCAAAAAGAGACCGGTGGAGCTGAGATTTGTGGGAAACTAGGGTCATTTTGCACAAAGGAAATTTGTACTTTTATACATTATACTCTTTTTTTTTTTTTTTTTTTTTTAAGAGACAGGCTCTCGGTTTGTCGCCCAGGCTGGAGTACAATGATGCGATCCTTGCTCACTGGGCTCAAGTGATCCTCCCACCTCAGTCTCCTGAGTAGCTGGGACTACAGGCGTGTGCCATCATGCCTGGCTAGTTTTTAAATTTTTTGTAGAGACAGCGTCTTGTTTTATTGCCGAGGCTTGTCTTGAACTTCTGGCTTCAAGTGATCTTCCTACCTTGGCCTCCCACAGTGCTGAGATTACAAGCGTGAGCCACTGCTCCCAGCTGTACTTTCAGTCTTAGGTGTTCTGGCAAGTGGCAAGTATATGAAATTTCGTTTGCCTAAGAGTGCAGACAACACCCTAGTCTCTCCTCTGTGCCAGTGGTCCTTGAGTTCATGGATGATAGTGGTGAATGCTGTCTGGTTATACCACTTTTGAGGCTGAATGGACCCAGGCACAAGAATGAGGTGGGAGCCCCTTGTCCAGCTTCATCTCTGTCCTCTCTGCATTAGGCCAAGGAAGGCTGTGGGACTGTATGTTTAGCTATTCACTCAGGCCTGCCTGTATCATCACTCCACCCTGTGGTGTAGTGGTTTGTAAGCAGGCAATTTGTAGCCACTGAGATAATGTCATCCCCAAAGAAAAGCATCTGCTGTGGATTTGTCCTTTGCACCCTTTTCTCTGTACCCTTTTTGCAGTCTTTGAAGTCACTTTCATTATTACGTGGGGATTGGGGTTTTCTATCACCTGACTGTCTTTTGTGAACTAAATCTTATTTTATGCAATTTGTACTAAAAATTATAAAAATACTGCTTGGGGATGGCAGTCTTATTTGGAATTGTGTCACATGTTGTTTTGTGCTTAATTGGTTCATGATAACTTGGGCAATATGTAAATGATCTTGGTTTCATCTTGTAACTCACAAAATGTTTTCTTTTCCATTTTTTTTCTTTAGTGCTTTCTCCTTTTCCTACCAAATATTTAGGCTCACTTTTACCATCAGATAGAGATTTAGTTGGGCTTTTAGAACTCTCTCTTCAAGCAGATGCTTTGCATGTGTGTGTGTGCGTATGTGTGTGTGTGTGTGTGTGTGTATGGAGTTTGTGGGCTGTTAGAAGCTATTTGCTCATCTTGTCAAAGCCATAGCAGTCTTTTCATTCTCAGTTGCTTTGCTTTCTCCTCACCTCTTAGGAAATTGGCAGCCAATGACTTTGATTTTTTTTCCTTTATGAGACAGATATGCTAGCGTGTAACTGTAGACAGAGGAAGAGTTTGCACATTTAGCAAATGATCAAATAAGTGGTGTGTGTATGTGTGTGTGCATACATGCTGGCTCTATAACTGAGCAAGTGGTGTTTTTTTCTCTGAAGTCTCCATGCATTTATACATTTAATTAGGAGGCTCAAGTATCTGTGATGACTTTTAAATATATAGCCTCAACAGTTTTTTAAGAAGGGGGAGGAGGGTCCAAGACATTTTTTACTCCTATTTAGTGGATGCGTGGTTTAATGTTACGGTATTCTGGGGAAACCTGGGTTCTGACTCCATCGTTTCAGTGAGCCATGGTTTCCCATCGGGGGGAAGTAGAGAAACGGGGGGAAGGCATTTCAATAGTTCTTAAATCTGTTATTTAGCAGTAGCTCAAGGCTATGTGCATCATAATCAAAGAAATGAGATTGGCTTCCCTGGGTGTGGTCTGCATTCCTTCTGTACTGTAGCGCTATTCTAGTCTCCTGGTCAAATCACAGCCCAGAGCTGCTACAGCCAAGAGGAGACTTAGATTAGGGATGTGCAATTTACAGTCATTGTAGCAGGATCCGTTTAGTCCCTAGGCAGAAGATAACATATGCTATCTCTGTAGAAATTATAGCAGCTTTCGATTCAAATAGCCCTGAGAGTTTCTTGTGACTATTTCCTTGAGCTGAGGTGTAATCCCTTACCAGTGGTGGAGTCCTAACTACAATACAACAGTTCATTGTCTTCTGTGTTCTCATTTGTGGTTCAGAACACAAATTGTTATTGTTCCATCAGCTTTTCTTGCTTGTTGTTTGTCTTTTACCTAATTCCTTTCCTGTTGTAGTAGTTGTTATATGCTTGGGTTGACATAGTTAGGCTATTTGGTACTGTGATATTAAGATATTTTCGAGGAAAAGGTCATCAGTTGTCTTTGTGGGCTATTCTGGGCATTTTGTACTCTATTTTGGATGTAACTTTTCTTGCTCTTTCTTGATTTCTGATTAGCTGTTCTTCCTCCTTGCTTTGGCCTCTCAACTTGCTTGGAAGCTTTTCAACAAATCTGCACTTGGATGACTGCTTTGTTCAATAAATAAACATTATCTCAACCTTGGGGAAGAGTTAGGCAGACACAGGATGGAACACTCTGTTAGATGCTTCTGGTTCGAAGCATGGAATTCCTGGAACAGGGAAGCTAGCTTCCAATACTTGATGTCCGGAAGTTGTTTTCCTGCTCGAGGAGGTCACATTTCTACCAAGAGAAATGTGAATTCTAAGGCATTTTCAAAAGTTTTGGATGATTTGGTGAGATTTAAATTCTTATTTTTGATAAATTTTTAGAAATTAAGGAATGCATTATTTGCTTAGAAGAGTGGGATTTTTGGTACTTCATGGTCTACATTGGTCCTTCCTGAGGTCGCACAGAGGCCTTTGAACAAGATTGGGCCTACTGTGTGGTTGAGATAGTTGAAAGCCAAGTATCAAGCAGGAAATAAGAGTAGCAGACCTTAAAGCATTAGACTTCTCATAAGGGAAAACAGCAATACCCAAGAAAAATCCATTTACATTTACCCACAGTCCCTCTGGCCTGTGGACCTGTTTTCTCCTCTTGTTAGCCAGCAGAACAGCAATCTCTTCTTTGCAAGACTGTGAGTAATTCAAGGGGGACAGAAAAGGACAGAAAACACCAAGTACCTCTATCCAGAGGGTGACTTTTGTTTCCTCACTTTGTGGCCCCAGTGAATTCACAGAAGGTAAAGCTGAAAGAACTTGGGATGTATGGCTGGTTTTTTGCACTCTTTGCCTGATAAAATCAGTTGATTCTTGTTTTTTGTGGTAGTTGTGCTCTGAAGTGATTGTGAACACTGAATGACCAAATACTTTTCCTAGGGGAAATGCAGAGGGAGGGTCCTGCGAGCCTTTGACCACAGTGTTTTTGCCAACTGATCAATACAGAACCTTGTTTTATGTGTGTTTCTGTTTAGACACCGTTTTCACATATGTTGTTGAATCATGAACACTGACACACCCCTAACAGCTTTGTAACTCAGGCCTGAAGGAAGCTGACCTCACACACTGGTTTCATCCTTGAGGCACGGCCTCACTGCCTCAGGAACACCAGGCAGCGCTTCCACACTGTGCTTGGAGCCATTTTAAACAGTACAAGGGTTGATCGACAAGCACAAACATGTGAAAAACGTAAAAAATGTGGCACTAAATAGACCATGAAAAGGACACTTTATGGCAGGAGGGCTGAACTGATGCAGGAAAGTGGAGCATCGTCTTGTTCAACCTGAGCTGGGAACTCCACCAGGGTGACTCAGAATTCTCGCTCCTTTGCATGTGTCCGTGAATGAGTGTGAAGGTACTAATGTGGGGGTTGCAAACAAATTTTAGCAAGTGGGCCAGTTCACATGTGTCAACTGTATAATAGAAGCAAAATAATCCCAATTATTGTGGCAGGAAACTTTCTCAGTCCCACTGTGTGGTTCATGTAGAAAACCAATCATTTAAGGTAAAAATGAACTGTAAGCTGGTATAGCCAGACCAGTGTCCAGAAGACGTTTTTAAATAGGCTCTTGTGAGATGAAGACAGGCAAGGAAAATGTGCCCAAGAAATTATCATTTGTTGTTGAACAAACGATAGTTAGCCCTGCTTCCAGGCTTTGAACATTCAGAGAATGGGAACAACATCATGTATCCCCATGTCCTTGGCATGAGAGGTAATATGGCCGACACCTAGGGGCACCTCAGCAAGTGAATGAATCCTAAATAAATGAATGAAAGAGCAGGGAGAATTCTTAGTGATGCCTGATGGCCCACTGTAGGGCACCTTAGGAATCTCATGCATCATTTTAGCCTAGATATATCATTTCCTGCCCACTGTGTTCCTTAAATTAACTTGCATAAATGTGTATCAACGAGCAGAAACAGTAGTGTCTGACTGTGAAAGGTAATCATGTGACACAGAGGTTATGTATCATGCTCATTTTTGTGCACAGCCCCTAGCACGTTAATGTTCATTAAATGGATTTGAATGAATGAATGAATTTAAACATCTAGAATATTTAGAAATGCAATGGCTTTAAAAAATCTTTTTAAATTTAAAACAGAGGTGACTTCGTAAGTCACTTTGTACTATAAGTCTGTACTCAGAGAAGTAGAAAGATGTGGATATTCTTTTGTTAACTAGCTTTGTCTATTGTATAAAACTGAACTTTTCCACTCAGGAAACATCTGCACTATGCTGTGTCTCCCTGCAGCCCCCTCATATAAATATCCAGGGATGAGAGTTAATTAAAGTAGAAGCTAGTTAGGTTTTCTGAAAGGAAATGACATTCAATTTCAGATATTATCTGCTTAAATTATTTCCTGCAGATTAACTGTTCATTTTACGAATTATTTATCATGGAGCTACTGTGTACAAGAAACTGGGCCAGGGGCTTTGGAGCATGCAAAGATAAGCAGAACATAGGGTCTTTTGTCTAGTGGGAGGGAAAGACATAATTGCACATTTTTGTAAGTCTGGATAGAATGTACACTAACTACAGGTAAAAGTGAAGTGCTGTGGTGGCACAAGGAAGAGTGAGGTTAATTCCAACCTGCTCTGTTCTACGGAGGAGCTTCAATATAACCTGGGTCTTGAATGCCCATTTGGGAGTGGGTGGGCAGCAGGGTAGACTGGAGAAGTAGCACATTAGGGCAGTTCCAAGAAGAGGTAGCAAAAGCATTGGAGCACGAAGGTACAAGGAACAAGTAACATAAAGGTTCTGGAGTGTGAGGGGCAGTGGGGGAGTATTGTGAAATAAGACTAGAAAATTGCCTCAGGATCCGATTATAGAGAGATTTAATGGTAGTTTGCTTGGACTTTATTCTGTAGTCATTAGGAACAATAGCAGATTTTAAAATAGAGGAATCATGTGACAGCAACTAGCAGCAGCTAAAATTTGTAAGCACTTGTTATGTGCCAGGTACTAATTCTTACCACAGCCCTTTGAGGCTAATACTATTAGTATTGCAGTTTGTAGATGAGGAAACAGCACAGAGAAGTTAAGTAACTTCCCCAGGATCCACAGCAAATAAGTGGTGGACTGGGAATTGAAGCCAGGAAGACAAACTTAAGAACTTGGGTTTTTAACCTGGGATGGAAGAATAAGATTCGGAGAGACTTAGAACTTTTTAAATTATTTGCCAAGTGGTCAGTATATATGAATATGTACATTAGTTTAAGAGAGGATCTATGGCTTTAATCATATAAGAGATACACGCTTAAAAGTGTTAATAAAGACTATATAGGCCAGGCATGGCAGCTCATGCCTGTAATCCCAGCACTTTGGGAGGCTAAGGTGGGCAGATCACTTGAGGCCAGGAGTTCACGACCAGTCTGGCCAACGTGGTGAAACCCTGTCTCTGCTAAAAATATAAGAGCCTGTGTGGTTGTGTACGCCTATAGTCTCAGCTACTTGGGACACTGAGGCATGAGAATCACCTGAACCCAGGAGGCGGAGGTTGCAGTGAGCAGAGATCATGCCACTGCACCCCAGCCTGGGCGACAGAGTGAGACTCTGTCTCAAAGAAAAAAAAAGACTATAAGAGCACCCTCTTTCACTCTCAGAAGTCCCCCAGAATGCACAATACATTATATAGTGACTATGCCTGTTCTTCTTGTTAGGTAGGAAGAAGCAGAACAATCTGTCACTGCTCAAAATTAAAGAAAATGTCCAAACAATTTGAAGAAATTATTAGTATTATAAGTGTCAGGCTGTTCTTGATTTGTGAGAAACAGAAAATTTAAAAGATGGTATTTTGAAGGTAGACATCAGATATTCAGGCTTTGAAACTTGCAAAAATTTTGAAGGGCAGAGGACCTGTCTCCCCATTTGGCAAAAATTATTCTTTTTAATCTCAGCAAAAGCTAGATAAACTCCTGAAATCTTACATGTTCTGGAAAAATACCTAGATGCTAGTCTGCTTTCAACTGAACCAATTTGCCTTTTTACAGTTAGGACTTGAAGGATGAATATTTACCAATCTATGAGACCGAAAATTCTTTGCAGCCAACTGTGAACCCAAAGGCAGGTGCCAGGATGAATGAATGAATCCAGAT
>NW_026654645.1:0-8449 GCF_009828535.3 Hylobates moloch
TGCCAAAGTATCTTCCTAAGCCACCAAATTACATACAATATTTTGGGAGGACGCTTCTTGCATGCTGGCAGAATTGATTGAAAGTTGACAAAGCTTTCAAGTATTGTGCAGGCTTTGGTCCACTTTTTTGAATAATAATATGCACACTGTCCTACATCTACCATACTGTCCAACCCTCTATCAATGACATCACAAAAAGCCTGTGGGCATGCTCGGCCAAACCCCATAACAAAGGCATTGTGGAAATCCTAGTGTGCAGTGCAGCTCTTCTTTTCAAAGCACAGAATGTCTCAGAGGGTCTCTTATGTGCGCTACTCTGATTACTCACAAAATAAGTGTCTGCTATGGACTCTCATTACTGGTAGAGATTGGAGCCAAAATTGTAACAAACCTGCACGTTCTGCACATGTATCCCAAAAATTAAAGGAAAATTTAAAAAAAAAGTGTAAAAAAAAAACAAGACTAAGTCCTTAAGGAGCTCATGGTCTAGTAGTTGATACAAAGGAAGGGACAGTCATCCTAAAAGTCTTCCTAAAAGAAATGACACCTAAGCTGAAACCCAAAGGTTGAAGGTAGTCTTATGTTTTCTGATAGTAAAGTCTAAGTGACAGCAGTTGTCATGAGAAAAGATTGTGGGGCCTGGCATGGTGGCTCATGCCTGTAATCTCAGCACTTTGGAAGGCCGAGGTGGCTTGACTGGTCAAGCTGAGAAGTTCGAGGCCAGGCTAGGCAACATGGTGAAACTCCATCTCCACAAAAAATACAAAAATTAGACTGTCATGAGGGTGCATGCCTGGAACCTCAGCTAAGTCTTAGACTGGACGATTGCCTGAGCCCATGAGGCAGAGGTTGCATTGAGCAGGGATTGTGCCGCTGACTCTAGCCTGGGTGACAGAGTGAGACCCTGTCTCACACACACACACACACACACACACACAATATTAGTTCTGTTCTCTTCCTGGGTTGATATGCTTCTATTCTATCTAGGCCAGAATGCTTTCTGAAATGGAAATGTGCCTATATTCCTACCTGCTTAACCTTATTATGGGATTTTGATAAACTACAAGAAAGTAGTTACACTCCTCTGGATGTCAAACAAAACGTACTTGACGTATTTGGTGCTCAGTGTATGAATTCTTCTTCCCACAAATGCCTTGGATTCTAGTAAGGGTGAGTTCCTTGTATTTCTTTAACTTGCCACAATCATCCATACTTCTATTATTTTGTATAACATGATTACCCTGTCAGTGGAAATATAAATAAATAAAATTACCTTGAAGAGCTGTGGCATTGCTCAATAGAATTGATGATCCACCAATTTTATAACCCAGACATTCCAGTTGTGGGAAGATACTGTCCGGAAAGAGAATCTATTGGCTGTTTACATTAGGAGACATGTTCACAAAATCAAAATACAAAAATCATTCCAAATGTGCAACAGCAGAAAATGAACAAATATATATTATTATGCACCATTTATCCAACTTTGGGTTTTCCACTACAAACTCACTCTTGATTGTTTACATAAATAGATCTGGACCCTTTAAATATTTTTTTCTTTGCCACGTGTTAAGACGTCAATCTTTGTGAGTAGAAAGCATTGGAGAGAAATTCCAAAAAAGCGCTTCCAATCTGCTTTGGAAATGACACCTCCAGTGTCTGGCCTGGAGGGCATACAGGGATACACCAATGCCCAGATTGTGTACTTCAGGCAGTTGCTATAGCAGCCACTTCCTGAAGTTCATGGCGGCCAGGAGAACTGAGCAGCCACGAGCTCCTCCTGATACTGCCCTTTGCCAAATCTGAAGTGGAGCCTGTCTGGCATGACATTTCTTTGTAAACAGCTTTACAAGTGGCCCACAAGGCAAGTTTCTGCGGAGCTCTGAAGTGTGGATTATGCAATGCTTATACTAACTGATTAACTCCCTTTAAGTTTTTCCTATATTTGTTGAATAAAATTAAACAAATTATATATACAACTTTACATTCTTTCTGCTTACTTCATATTTTGTTGTAAATGTCTTCTTATATTGTATCTCTAATAAACTTTTTTTTTATTTTGAGACAGAATCTTGCTCTGTCGTCCAGGCTGACCACCTCCTGGGCTCAAGAGGTTCTCCTGCCTCAGTCTCCTGAGTAGCTGGGATTACAGGTACCTGCCACAACGCCTGGCTAGTTGTTTGTTTGTTTGTCTGTTTTTTTTGTTGTTTTTTAGTAGAGATGGGATTTCACCACGTTAGCCAGACTGATTTCAAACTCCTGACCGCAGGAGTTTTGTCTCACCCACCCAAATTGCTGGAATTACAGGTATGAGTCACCACACCTGACTCTAATCATTGATTCTAATGATTATAAATTGTTCTCATTGGGGAATATCGACTTCTTTAGTTATTTCTCTTCTCTTAGGCAAGAGGTTATTTTGAAATACTTGCTATTATCATTTTAGAAGTCAAGTCTTTTTCAAAGCAGTCTTTGTTTTCCAAATTCGAGACTTCTTCTTAAGAAATAATTCAAGAAATGAAAATACTGTGACAAAATATAGAACTTTGTGACAGTTCTTAGGCACTTTGGAAATATATAGCTATTACTTTCAAAAATACTAATATAATTCACAATATTATCTGAAATCCATGGAGAGCATATGCTTCAGTGTACCAGACAGAGCAATGTGCACAACCAAGGTGTCAATTGTTATGCTACTGTGAGCAGCAGAACAATAGCAAAAGGGTTCTATCTAATCATTTCAACATGGGAGCAAACTTTTTATTAGGATTTCTTGCTAATATCAAAATATTCAGCTAAAACAATTTTGTTTCCTGGGAAATGATATAAAATATCAATAAGCATGATAAAATACAGTATCACTATGAAATGCAGTAATTACTGCATGAGATAAACAGCGTTTCACAGAAAGATAAAGCCTTTGTTCACAAAGAGATTCTCAGATTATTTGAATGATATTTAATAAACTTAGAGTTGACCCTTGAACACCATGGTGGTTGGGGTGCCGAGATCCCATGTAGTCAGAAATCAGCGTATAACGTTTGACTTCCTCAAAACTTAGCTATCAATAGCCTACTGTCGACTAGAAGCCTTAATGACAATATTCACAGTTGATTAATGCATATTTTATATGTTATATGTATACTGTATTTTTACACTAAAGTTATCTAAAGGAAAGAAAATGTTATTAAGAAAATCAAAAGAAAAATATATTTAATATTCATTAATGGAATACTAAATCTAATTAGTGGAAGTGGATCCTTATAAGGGTTTTCATCCTCATCATCTTCATGTTGAGTAATCAGAGAAGGAGGAGAAAGAGGAGGGGTTGGTCTTGCTGTCTCAGGGGTAGCAGAAGTGGAAGAAACTCCAATTATAAGTGACTCACATAGCTCCAACCAGTGTTATTCAAGGGTCAACAGTATATATAGGTCAAAAGTTTTAAAACTATATTCTCTAATTTTCTAAATAAAATTAAACTACAATACATAAAAAATTAATAGAAAATTTCTTGGAATTTCAGGCAGGTAAAATGGGGCGGGGGGTGCTGGAAACTATATACTAGATAAACCATTGTACTATTGGATTTCCACTTAGTTCACATATGTGATTAACACGCATATGATGAGAGAGGCAGTGCTTAGAGATGTAGCAGAAAAGGTAGCATAGGGTAGTTCAAGATGGGGCCCAGATGCATGGCTGAAGAATCTGTATGGATCATTTACTAATTCAAACATAAAATGAATACTATGAAGAGAAGAGATGAAATGAAATTACGTATACATTCTGAGAGAAGTAAAGATTTCCTGATGGGAAAGTAAAAACAAATAATATTAAAGACACTCCCAAGCACTAAGAAAGAAATTGGCTCTGTGAGAAAGAGAGAGATATCATCAGCTTAATTATTTATATTATAAGTCATCTTGATGCTTTAAAGGTGATATCCTTAAGGATATAACTTACAATACTTTTTTCTTCAAAATATCAAGTGCCTACTGTGCCTTAATAAGTATTCTAAGCCAATGCAGAAATGAACAAATGAGACAGATTTTCTTGCACCTAAAGAGCTAATGAGGTCGCAGGGTGAGAAACACAAGTCAGCAAGTCAAAATACAACATTGAGAAAGTGAAGCTGGCACAGTGGCTCTGGCCTGTAATACCAGCGCTTCAGGATTCTGAAGCAGGAGGATCACTTGTGCTTAGCAGTTCAAGACCAGCCTCAGCGACAAAGTGAGAGCCCATCTCTAAGAAAAGATAAACAAGATTAGCTCGGGTTGTGGCATGTTCCTGTATTCTCAGACACTGGCTTAGATGAGAGGATTGCTTGAAATTGGGAAGTCAAAGCTGCAGTGAGCTGGTATGGCACCATGCTTAAGCCTGGATGACAGAGCAAGGCCGAAGTCCTACCAACTGTCCTGCATGCAGGGAACCATCACAGAACAAGGACTTCAAAACCAATATTCTTCTGAAGAACTTAGTGACCGTTGTGAGAAAAGCCAGTCTCTGGCAATTCCTGATCTCTGAGAAACAAATATATGGGACCACACGGAAACAAAGAAGATGTTCTCTGACATGGACAAGAGTCTGCTCTGTTTGCTGTGCTCCAACTCTCAGGAGCACAGGGCTCACAAACACTATCCCATTGAAGGGGCAGCTGAGGGACACCAGGTAAGAGATAGCTCTGCGATCACCTGAAAGCTGGAAGGTGGCAGAGTTAAAGAGATTAGAAAGACAATGAGAATCATCATGGTGATTACTCCATTGTTTACTGAGTGCCAGGTGCTGTTCTAGGTACCAGTGATGAAATTTTGAATAAAATATGCAACTCTACCTTCCTTCATGGAGCTTGGACCCAAACAGAGCGTGAATAAGTAAATGTCATTATTATTGACTCTACAGTTCAATGCTAAAAGCATTGAAAAGCCACCAAAACTACTAGCGCAAAGAAACGTATTTTGGAAATATATTTAATATTACTAGACAAACGAGTATGGGACTAGCACACTACAAAATCTGGGGGCTAGCATAGTGGGTTCTGATGCAAGATATTTCCCTGAACATTAGCTGGGTTACAGGAAATCTTCACTCTTCAGTTCCCTATACTGTTCTGCCTTCTGAAACCTCAAACTGAAAAATATCCATTGAGGATGAGGAGTGAAAAATTTGTTTTTCTTTCCCCTTTCTAATGTATTTATGTATTACATCCGTTGCTTGCATATACCACTCAGCGTGTGGAATCTATGGTGTTTGATTTTCTGTTGCTCAACCTCGTAATTCTTTTGTAGGAGAAGCTCTTAAAGCAAATGAGGATTTTGTGGAAAAAGATTCAAGAAAATCAGAGCAATCTAAATGAGGAGAGAAGAACAGCCTTCATCTGGAGGGTAAGTATGAGACCGTGAGTCCTCATGACCAGCTTGAGACAGGCATGCTAACAACATTTATATTAGCAACTTGAGTTGACCGCAAGTTCTCACTCATAGGTGGAATTGAACAATGAGAACTCATGGACACAGGAAGGGGAACATCACACTCCGGGGACTGTTGTGGGGTGGGGGGAGGGGGGAGGGACAGCATTAGGAGATATACCTAATGCTAAATGACAAGTTAATGGGTACAGGAAATCAACATGGCACATGGATACATGTGTAAAAAACCTGCACATTGTGCACAAGTACCCTAAAACCTAAATTATAATAAAAAAAAGAAAGAAAAAAAAGAAATTCTCATATACCAGATTTTGTCATGTGTTTATTCATAGGCTGAAAAACAACCAGACTGTTCAATATAACAATTGCTCAGGTTTTCTGTAAATTCTTTTCAGATAAATAAAAATAAACATAAATTCTGAAGGACAAGTATGTGCTAAAATTAGTAAGTGTTTCAGGCAGAGCTTTCTGTATAAACGAATTATGTAATATTGATTAAATAGTATATAATTGAGGAATAAAAGCATTTAATGGTGAATATGATGTTGTCCAGGGACAAAAAAGCAGGTGGGAACAGTAATTTAAGAAATGTGCCTTTGCTGGTGAAATCTGATAGCAAAGGACCCAGATGATGCCAGCTCAAGTAGGAGAAAATGTAACACGATTAAAAGCTGAGGAGAAGGGACAACAAATGACTGGGGGAGTGAGAGAATAAATATGTCAATATTGAGAGGAGAAACACAATGGAATGGAGATTCATGTTCTTAGAATGGCAGGGCAATTCAGAGCCTGTGGCTTTTGAGGGAAGAAAGATGGGAGACAGAAAAGATGTAGTCAGTTTGAGAGATGGGGGTTAAATTTTTTACTAAGATCCTTTTCGTGTGATGGCTTCTGATCCTGATTGTAATATACTAACAACATCTCTACTTAGAGTGATTGTTTGCACTGTGAAATACAAAGGTTTGAGACTACAAACTAAGTGAATAACAAAGATTATATATATTATTGATGACAATTTAACAATCAATCATAAATTGTAGTTGTTTTCTAATGGTATTTCAGATTTAAGAGGACATATATTTAAACATTTAAATCTAAAGGACTTTTTTGCAGGTGTTTGGGAATTGATGAATTACGTAAATTTTGAAGGAAGGTCTTGCTTAGCTCATCATCCTGTCTGTAAAGGGTGGAAAATAAAAGAAGGAATGAGGAGGATGAATTTGTGGGTTCTGTGAGGTGGAAGTCGACCTAAGCATTTAGCCTACAAAATCCATATCCCTACAGAGTGATGTGGTTTTATGGGCACAGATGATCAGGAATTAGTACAGGAAGCTGCATCCAGTTTTCCATAAAGGAGAAAAACAACATTTAGAGAGACCGAACAAGGAATACCAAGAGATTTTTCAGCAACTCCAGAGAAGTTGGATCAACATGGATCAAGAGTAAACACTTGGAAGAAATGTATCAGGAACTAATGGAAATGTGTCATAAACCAGATGTGGAGCCGCTCCAGGTAAGAACCGAGGGTGGCCCTTGAGACACTTTGTGTTAGCTGACCTTTACATCTTTGCCTTCCATTGGGTACCAAAGACATTCTTTCTTCATCTCCTGCATTGATGGTGAGAGTCATTCCCACCGGCTATAGAGATAAACTATAACTCCTAACCTAATCATGGAAAGAAAGCTTTATGGAATTGTGCAACTAGATTTCCATAGAACATTTTCTACCACAAGCTTCCTCCTCCAGCACATTTCATTCAAACTCTGGAAGAAAAAAATTCATGTGAAAATTCTATTTTTGTTTCCACAGGATAATACAAAGAAATTAGGGAAAAACTAACATTTCCTTCTTCCTCCTTTTGGGAAGTCTTAGGTGTGAAATGCTCTTGATTTGAGCCACATTACCCTTCGGGGACTAGCCCTGAAAAAGACCACATTGTAGACAGCTGCAGCAATGCGCAGTCACTAGTCACACCTTTCTCTCTCACTCAAATTTAGGGTCCTGAATTTATCAGAAATAGATTATGTCAATAGGTCTTACAGGTATAATAAGTGTTAGAGATGAGAATACATTTTAAAACTGTTGCAGTGATAGTATGTGGTAATTCTAAAGTTTTCGAAACCTAAAGAGCAGATCCGCAGAATAGCAACTTGTTTGTTTTGAGAGGGAAGTCCAGTGGCCCAATCTCAGCTCACTGCAACGTCTGCCTCCCTGGTTCAAGCAATTCTCCTACCTCAGCCTCCCTAGTATCTGGGAATAAAGGTATGCACCACCGCACACAGCTAATTTTTTTTTGTATTTTTAGTAGAGATGGGTTTTTGCCATGTTGTCCGGGCTAGTCTGGAACTCCTGACCTCAGGTGATCCATCCACCTTGGCATCCCAAAGGGCTGGGATTACAGGTGTGAGCCACCTCACCCAACAGGAATAACAACTTTCTAAAGAAGTCATTTTTTTTTCTCTCTCTCTCTTTACAGGATTTGGAAGACATGGTGGCAAGGTATGTTATTGGCCGTCAGTGCAAGCTGGAGCACGAGGCATGCTATGAAAAACATCAAGCTGTTTCCAACAAAGTGAAAACATAATTTACCAACACCACAATGTGTCAGTGTTATTGTGTGGGTGTGTGTGTGTACTCTTGTGTTTGTGTTGTATGTTGAATGTTACCTATGCCTTTTATCAGACATTAACCTTTTCTTACTTTTCCAAGTGACTCAGGGGGTTATGTTTAGAAGAGTTCAATTCAGAAGTTGCTAGAATACGATTGCCTCTTTTTACGATTCAGAATCATAATTAGAGATCAACTATTTGGTGGCAGATAGGGAGAGAGGCATTTATCTTTCGGTGTCAGTAGGTTAGAAATGGAGTGAAGAGTTAGAAAGATTCCCTAAGAGCCAGAAACCCATCCTAGGATGGTGGAGGTACATTACAATATCAGAAGTGGGTTTGAATGAAGCATTTGCTGTTGGAATCTATTTCTTAAACACAGACATCAGAAACTTAACCAACTCAACCTACTT
>NW_026654646.1:0-8447 GCF_009828535.3 Hylobates moloch
TGATGAGCATTTTTTCATGTGTGTTTTGGCTGCATAAATGTCTTCTTTTGAGAAGTGTCTGTTCATGTCCTTTGCCCACTTTTTGATGGGGTTGTTTGTTTTTTTTCTTGTAAATTTGTTTGAGTTCATTGTAGATTCTGGATATTAGCCCTTTGTCAGATCAGTAGATTGCGAAGCTGTTCTCCCATTTTGTAGGTTTCCTGTTCACTCTGATGGTAGTTTCTTTTGCTGTGCAGAAGCTCTTTGGTTTAATTAGATCCCATTTGTCAATTTTGGCTTTTGTTGCCATTGCTTTTGGTGTTTTAGACATGAAATCCTTGCCCATGCCTATGTCCTGAATGGTATTGCCTAGGTTTTCTTCTAGGGTTTTTATGGTTTTAGGTCTAACATGTAATTCTTTAATCCATCTTAAATTAATTTTTGTATAAGGTGTAAGGAAGGGATCCAGTTTCAGCTTTCTACATATGGCTAGCCACTTTTCCCAGCGCCATTTATTAAATAGGGAATCCTTTCCCCATTTCTTGTTTTTGTCAGGTTTGTGAAAGATCAGATAGTTGTAGATATGCAGCATTATTTCTGAGGGCTCTGTTCTGTTCCATTGATCTATGTCTCTGTTGTGGTACCAGTACCATGCTGTTTTGGTTACTGTAGCCTTGTAGTATAGTTTGATGCCTCCAGCTTTGTTCCTTTGGCTTAGGATTGAGTTGGCAATGCGGGCTCTTTTTTGGTTCCGTATGAACTTTAAAGTGGTTTTTTCGAATTCTGTGAAGAAAGTCATTGGTAGCGTGATGGGGATGGCATTGAATCTATAAATTACCTTGGGCAGTATGGCCATTTTCACGATATTGATTCTCCCAACCCATGAGCATGGAATGTTCTTCCATTTGTTTGTATCCTCTTTTATTTCATTGAGCAGTGGTTTGTAGTTCTCCTTGAAGAGGTCCTTCACATCCCTTGGAAGTTGGATTCCTAGGTATTTTATTCTCTTTGAAGCAATCGTGAATGGGAGTTCACTCATGATTTGGCTCTCTGTTTGTCTGTTATTGGTGTACAAGAATGCTTGTGATTTTTGTACATTGATTTTGTATCCTGAGACTTTGCTGAAGTTGCCTATCAGCTTAAGGAGATTTTGGGCTGAGACAATGGGGTTTTTTAGATATACAATCATGTCATCTGCAAACAGGGACAATTTGACTTCCTCTTTTCCTAATTGAATACCCTTTATTTTCTTCTCCTGCCTGATTGCCCTGGCCAGAACTTCCAGCACTGTGTTGAATAGGAGTGGTGAGAGAGAGCATCCCTGTCTTGTGCCAGTTTTCAGAGGGAATGCTTCCAGTTTTTGCCCATTCAGTATGATATTGGCTGTGGGTTTGTCATAGATAGCTCTCATTATTTTGAGATACGTCCCATCAATACCTAATTTATTGAGAGTTTTTAGCATGAAGGGTTGTTGAATTTTGTCAAAGGCCTTTTCTGCATCTATTGAGATAATCATGTGGTTTTTGTCTTTGGTTCTGTTTATATGCTGGATTACATTTATTGATTTGTGTATGTTGAACCAGCCTTGCATCCCAGGGATGATGAATCCAGGAGCTGGTTTTTTGAAAAGATCAACAAAATTGATAGACCGCTAGCAAGACTAATAAAGAAGAAAAGGGAGAAGAATCAAATAGACGCAATAAAAAATGATAAAGGGGATATCACCACTGATCTCACAGAAATACAATCTACCATCAGAGAATACTACAAACACCTCTACGCAAATAAACTAGAAAATCTAGAAGAAATGGATAAATTCCTCGACAAATACACTCTCCCAAGACTAAACCGGGAAGAAGTTGAATCTCTGAATAGACCAATAACAGGCTCTGAAATTGTGGCAATAATCAATAGCTTACCAACCAAAAAGAGTCCAGGACCTGATGGATTCACAGCCGAATTCTACCATTGGTACAAGGAGGAACTGGTACCATTCCTTCTGAAACTATTCCAATCGATAGAAAAAGAGGGAATCCTCCCTAACACGTTGTATGAGGCCAGCATCATCCTGATACCAAAGCCTGGCAGAGACACAGCCAAAAAAGAGAATTTCAGACCAATATCCTTGATGAACATTGATGCAAAATTCCTCAATAAAATACTGGCAAACCGAATCCAGCAGCACATCAAAAAGCTTATCCACCATGATCAAGTGGGCTAAAGTCAGTCTTTCAAGTGATTTATCGAATATTCCACAGCAATAACAACAACAACAAAATCAGGGAAAGTAAGGCAGCTATTGTGTAACATAAAAGAGAAAGTAATCTAACTATCGTGGTGGAAAACAGACTTAAGCTTTGCCTAATGGTTCAGGTTATTCATTACAGGGGAGGAGAGAGGTACAATGTCTGACTATACCTATAGAGAAGAAACATCTGATTGTGTACAATGTGACCTGTCTTAGAATAGGATTAGATGACATTTTGTCTCCCAGCTAATTGTTTGCTTTGTTCCTGTTTTCCTGGACAGGTAGGACAACATTGCTTTGTTTCCATAAACAGCACCCTCTATTATTTTAAATTGCTGTGAAGATTTCTCTGGGATTAACTCTGCCTAATCTCTAAAATACTAGTGATACTTGCCATTCATAGCATGAGAATGTATAGTTTCAGTATATCTAGAAGTTATCAGAGTAGAATATTTTGTTTTTCAAAAGATAATTCACAGTATAATATGAAGGAAGATTTAAGGAAGCAAGAATAATGTGAATATTGGAAAAAAATAAAATGTCAGCAATATTAACTGGAAAGACACTTGAGAGTCAATTGTGAGTCTTCCTCATTTTTGTATTTCCTGTGCAGAACATGATGTCTGGCACGGGGTAGAGATATTAAAAAGGAGTTGACCAAGATATTTGCGTTTTATATTTCTTTTACAGACCTGAACTTATTTTTTTCCACTAAAAATGTTTTCAGTATGTAGTCATTTAGTAATGAATGATTATAATTAATATGTTAAGAGCTGGAAAATCTTCAAGAGACATTAATTTCTTCTACACCCATTGTGGAAAACAAATCTTCAAAAACATTTTATTATGTTCTTGTTTTTTTTGTGTGTGTTTACCAACTGCAGTTACCACACCAGAGCATTATACATTACTTCATATTTTGGGAAATAGAATAGACTTGTTTTAGTGAAAATGGACACTATCTTTCTTTCTCTTTCTCTCTTTCCAATTCCTAATGCCAACACTCTCAAGGCCTAATTTTCATTCATATTTGGTAATATGTTTCATTAATTTGTTTAGATTTATAGATGGTTTATAATTCTAAAATTTATTATCAAGTGGCCTTTTGCAAGATGTGTTTATATTTTAGTTAAATTCAGCTGTGAAATTAATCAGGACTGATTTCTATTAATCCCTAGATTTAGACTGAATTTTCTATCTGTATTTAACATTTGCATTGGCAAAAATTAAGAGAATTGACAGATAATTGTGAAACATATAGTTTATGCTCACTGTTAATCTGGTTACTGTGTTACTCTAAGATATAATTATTACCTAAAGAGAAAGCTTAAACATATATAGAGATGAGGCCAATGTAAATGGCCTAAATGAGTAGTTTACTATGACTTGTTACACATTGTACAGTTAATGATTTCATGTCACGGTGGTTCCAGCCAATATTTAACCTGAAAAATTATGGTTTCAAATTTTACAAATTCTGATAGAATTTAAAAATCTGTAACCCTCATATATATATTTCTCTTAATTTTCTTCTATATGATTTTCAAATTATATGATTATCTGACCTTCCAGTTTGACATTATGGCACTTGTATAATAGTTCTACTGTGTTCAATTCAACCATTTTTGATCACCTAATATGTGCTGAACTTTGTGTTAAGTTCAGGGGATGGAGGGTTTACCTATATCTCATGGGGGAGGAAGACACCGTAACTCATTCTTGAACTGTTAGGTAAAAGAATGCCAAAGGCACAGGCAAACGAATGCCAAAGGCACATAGCAACTGGTCCTGTAGGTGGGCTGGTTTCGTAGAAGTAGGGTAGAGAAGATTTCTTGTGGATGGATGTATTTCAGAAGACTTGATTTGAGCAGGGTAGTTCACACAGCAAAGTTAAAGAGACACGTTAGGCTTTATGGCTAGGAAAAAAAAGAGGGGAATTTCTCTGGCTCTGAATCTGGGGAGTAACATTAAAGTAATCTATAATGCAAGAAATGACGAGGTGAGCTTAAGGTTGGGAAAATATTCCTGATGTTCCTAGGACAGTACCTACTTAAGCCTGTGTCACAGAATATTATTAACGACACCTCTTTTCTTTCTCAAACTATCCTGCAAATTAAAATCACATTGAGGTATCACTTCATACCTTTTAGAATGGCTGTTTTCAACAAAAATAAATGATAACAAGTATTGGCGAAGATATGGAGAAAAGTGAACCCTGGAACACTGTGCGTAGAAATGTAAAATATTACTACCATTTTTGAAAATAGTATGGAGGCTCCTCAAAAAATTAAAATTGAATTACCATATGATTCAATAATGTAATTTCTAAAGATGTATCCAAAGTTATTGACATCGATTTGTTAAAGAGATGTCTACACTCCCATGTTCATTTTAATATTATTCATGATAGCTAAGATATGAAATCAACCTAAGTGTCCATCAACAGATGAATGGGTCAAGAAAATGAAGCATATATACACAATAGAATAGTATTCAGCCTTTAAAAGGAAGGAAATTCTATTATTTATAACAACATCAATGAAATTGGACAACATTATGCTAAGTGAAATAAGCCAGGCACAGAAATACAAATACTGTATGATCTCACTTAGATGTGGAATCTAAAAAAGTTGATCTCATAGAAATGGAGAGTAGGAAGGTAATTACTTGAGGCTGAAGAGGAGGAGAAACCACAGGAATGGGGAAGATGTTGATCAAAGGGTAAAAAGTCTCAGACTGAAGGAATAAGTTCTAGCAACGAATTGTACTTTATGTGACCACAGTTAATAATGTATATTTCCAAATTGTTAAAAGAGTAGATTTTTAACATGCTCACCAGACAAAAAGGTAAGTTGGTGAGGTGATGGGTATATTAATGAGCTTGACTGAATCTTTCTACAATGTATACTTACATGAAAATATCACATTATACCTTATAAATATACATGATTATTTTTCAATTAAAAATAGGTTTAAACATTTCTAAAAAAACTGTCCTAGTGTGGACATTGTTGATCTACTTTTAGGGAAGAGAAAACTGTGCTTTATATGTTTTACACATTTAAAATCACCTGAGACACTGGCTACAAATGTTCCTAAGAATTTAGTCAGCCCCTCATTGCCCTCTCTGAACTCTGATTTTTTATTTATCCTTAAATGCTGGTTATTGTTCCTTAACACTAATTTATATTTTTTTCTTACAGTCTGATTATGGAACATCCCATAAAATTCTGGGAGTTCACTGTGGCCTACCCCATTTCTTGTTTTACCATTTCTATCTTGATAGCCATTTTGAGAACTAGAGCAGAACAGAAGTTTTATGCCATGATATGAAGACAAAGTCAGAAAAATTGCCCAAATGCAGGTCAACTTATAGGAAGGTATAGACCAAACTAATGAGAAGATTCAGTATATTTTTATTTTCTAATCATTTCTCATGGTATGTCTCCTAATGCTTGCATTACAGGTTTTATTAGAGGAAGGGCCTTTGAATTTGGTGCTAATACTTATTCCTGAGAAATTAATAAACAAAGGATAATTAAAAATACAAAATGAACAAACAATATTGATTTTGATACTCTTTCCAAGATATTCTTATAGATACTAGAATAGTTAGAATTATGAAAGAATCTATAATGAGCCAGTTTCCATTATTTATTTAGTCAATTTCACATAATTTCCAAGATGGGAAAGCATTATGCATAGAAGAAACAACCAGAAGAATTATGAGATAGTGTATTATGATACATGAGACCACTATATAGTCCATGATCTTTAGGACTATGTCTCACCCAGTAGGCATACATTCCTGAGTTGATCTAAGTGGGAGCATTGATTATTGGGACCCATGTACTTTATAGTAACGAAAGCCTTTCAGAGGAAGAAAAATATATGCTAACTAATACAACTTTTCTTAGTCTAGAAGTAAGAAAAACATGTTTGCAAATAGTATGACCTAGGCTGCTTCTCTGAATAAATAGGCCCAGCATGAAATAGGCTAATATTCAGTGCTACTAGATACAAAAGAAAAGAAAAGCAAAAGATAAAATTTTTTTTTTTTTTTTTGAGACAGTATCTTGCTCTGTTGCCCAGGGTGAAGTGCAGTGGCACGATAATGACTCACTGTAGCCTCAATGACCTCCTGGACTCAAGTGATCCTCCCATCTCAGCGTCCTGAGTAGCTGGGACTACAGGCATGCACCACCATGCCTGGCTAATTTTTGTATTTTTGTGTGTGTGTATATATATATATATTTCTTTTTTTTTTTTGGTCGAGACAAGGTTTTGCCACATTGAAAGGCTGATACTGAACTCTCGGGCTTAAATTATCCACCTGTCTTGACCTCCCAACCTATTAGGATTACAGGCATGAGCCACTACACCCAGCCAAGATAAGATTCTTCATTTAACATTAATTTCTGATATATTTCTGAGGTATGTTTATGGAACGTGCTTTGTTCTCATCAGAGAAATAGAAAGTCACTGAAAAGAATATTTCTTGTTCTATGGATCTTTGGCAGAGTGGAGCTAGGGCAAGATGAAGCAAATAATAGAGTATCATGTGAGGTGAAATGAAAGTAGTTTAGAATCAGCATTGTTTTTTGGAGTTAAAAATGTGCTTGAAGTGTAGAGAGGCATGGTTGATAATAAAAAACAGAAAAATTGGGTAGGAATGTTTCATATGCAGCTAAAAATATGAGAACCAAAAATCTCATATTTAGTCTTATTCTGCTTAGATTTATATTTTTTATATTTAGATTTATATTTTTTTAATTCTTGGAAACAAATTTCAGACAAACTTCTTGATAATGGGTATAGGAAACAATGTGTTTTAAAGCACATTCCACTGAGTTGGCAGGATCATAGTCACAATCTTTGCCTCCAGAGCCCAGTAAGACATGAAGTGTTTCTCAGAAATGCATTCTTTTTATGTAGAAAAAAATATATAAGATTGCAGGCAAAATCATTAAGTTTTCAGTGTTTGCCTCTAACATATCCTATCACTCCTATAATTACTGTGACAAATATAATTTTTTCTTATGCTTAGATCTATCCTATATCCTCAGATACAGTAGATAAGCAGTCTCTTATCTTCTTGGATGGAAATCAGAGCACTCTGACATTGTTGCTGTTGCATCTTTAATTGTACCTGGTGAAGTACTCGGGAATATGGCAGAACTGCTGAAAGACTCAAGTGTGTGTGCTTGTGTATGTGTGTGTTGGGAAGTTGTGTGTGGTCATATAACAAGACATGTGTTTTCCCTGTGTTTAAAAGGCACCAAGAACCTTCAGCCTAAGTTCAGAAACCTGCCAGCAGTTGTAACCAGCTTCTACTCCACAAAATTCAGTGAGAAATATGTGAGCCCAGCTCTGCCAACACTGATTTATCCATAGTTGATATAAATGATAATGTGAAGAACAGTGGGCCATGTGAAAAATGTTACCATGGAAAAAGAAAGCGAATAGTTTTCCCTATAAGAGAGAAGAGGAGGTATTGCCTCTCTAAATCTAAGGGAGTTGAGCTCTAAAAGAATAACATTTAAAGACCTGGGCCCCTATGAAAGGTGAGAGTATTGGTCTTTCATATACTAGTTAAGTGCCTGTGCTACTGGAAAACAGGCAAAGAGGAATCAATTTCCCCAAATTAAAGAGGATATATCCAAAACCTATAGACATGCATGGTGGCCTCAAGATTGAGACAACAAGCTTGAGGATCTGGCCATAAAATGTGAGGCAAGAATGTGTATCAGCAGAATATTGTGTAATGTCTCTCAATGAAGAATGACCCTAAATGGTGGCTGCACTTGTATATCATCTATTCTTTAGAGACGTGTGTCGTGACATCTCCATGAATCCCATAGCTCATGAGCAATTGAAACAGCCCAGTCAAACAGAGATTGGTACTAAGGGATGAGAGCAGAATGTGACCACTACTAGTCACATAAGGAGATATCTATATTTTCCCTCTTTGTCTTCAAAAAATGCCTTTCTACCATGTCAAAAAAAAAAGAAAACAATCCTCTGTGGTAAGAGGTAGATATAAGGAAAGCTTTATTTTATTTATTTATTTATTTTTAATTATACTTTAGGTTTTAGGGTACATGTGCACAATGTGCAGGTTTGTTACATATGTTTCCATGTGCCATGTTGATTTCCTGCACCCATTAGCTCGTCATTTAGCATTAGGTATATCTCCTAATGCTGTCCCCGCCCCCCAACA
>NW_026654647.1:0-8444 GCF_009828535.3 Hylobates moloch
TATTTTCTATATTTTAAAATATATATGACAGCTTAGTACTTGCATTCTTACAAGTTAGGAGAAACAAAAACAACATATTGAAAATTTCATATAAGAAAAAGTATGAAAAAATAATAAAGATGGGACAAAGTGTAAGAATTACAAAATGGGCATAATTTTAATATAATAGCCAGAGGAAGCCTGGACCAGAAAGTACCATCTGAATCAGTACCTAAGAAAACTGAAAGAGTGAGTCCTGCTGATGTGTAAACGTGTATTACTGTATACATTATTAAAATAACTGGTTTTTACCCCAAGATTGGGATATAATGGAGAATTTTTAGCATAGGTATGTTTGGCAAGTCAGCTCTTCTTTTCAACGTCTTTAAGGAACTCAGCTTCCTTATATCATCTTCAGCACTGGCAACTTCATGGCCAAAGATCAGTAACTTACATGGTATGACCTCATGCAGCAAATGGTGGCACAATTTCACTGCAAGAACAGTTGGACAGTCAAATGTCCAGCAGCAATTCTATTATTATGGAAGAAGGAGATGATAGATTCTGGTGGACAGCTAGAATAGATTTAGGTGGACAGCTGAAGTCATTACCATATACATGACAATTTAAGCCGCAGTACTACATGAGATGAACAGGGGAGTAAATGTGAAATATATGAGGATAATATAAGTAAATGACTGTAAGAAAGCTCCAAATAGTCTACGTCTCTGTGATTTTGATCATATTAAGTGCAATGAACCCATGACAGATAGAATTTAAATAAGGTCTTGATAAAAAATTGATGGTATGAATGTGATTTCTCTTTGTTGCAAATGAGACTCCCTCCTTATACTAATAATATTATAAATAAATATACTGCATGGAAATGAAGAATGTATTATTAATACATAATCCAGGTATAGCCTAGATTTGAGCTTGTTAGTTCTACATTGGGCGGTAAGGGATGGGTAACATTCAGGTGGGCTTTGAACAGAGAACTTAATATGAGTGGTAAGTTAAAGAACTTGAAGAGAACTTGGGAGTTTAAGAAGCTCTTGGGACTCGTATCTGTATTTTACCTATTGGCATAATCACAGCAATGCAAAAAAATGGTGCTCATTAATCCATATTATTTAACCTATTCTAATTGTGGGAGGCTCTAAGAAACAGTCAAGTTCATTCCTTTGATGATTATTATAAAAGTATAATTATAAAAATTAATTGGGCTATTTACAATTGAGCAAACCTGGTTATTTAATTGTTCTCTTTGCACCTTACTTCAAGCCAAAATGAACCACACAAAGCATCAAAGTGTAGGGGAGAGTCAACATGTTTTCCTCTTAAGCTGAACAGACAATACCTCTTTATTTTCCCTTAGTAATGTTTGCGGAGTTCTGGAATTATGGGTTTACCTCACTGTCAAACTTCTTTCTTTACATGCCCAAACATTCACACTAGAATCCTTTCCCAGAAGCATCATCCAGTTTTTATAGGAAGCATTTTTTGGCTGCTTATTTGTATACCAAAGCCATGGCTGTTGGCCACACGGGGAGAGGAGATAAACCCAATGGGGACAGTTGTTTTAAACAGATTTTTAATTAATTATTTTGATTATCACTCCATTCCAAGTGTCAATCTTCTATTTGTTTACACTGAGCATGCAGCTTCCTTGGGGTTTATTTGAAAATGACCACTATTACCTCTAATATTTGTTGATTAAATCAATTTAGTGCTATCTTCCTTGTAACTTTTAAGAACCCCAAAAATTTGATTTGCTGAGGATATTCCTTCTGGTTCTTAACAACTATTAGATTTTTATTAATTTCTTTAAATATCTTTCTGTCATATAAAAGACTTTTGAGAGACTAAATATCTCAAAACCAGCTTTACTAGGTTTGATTCTCAGTTCCACCAGTTAATAACTTGTAAACTTAGGAAAACTAACCATTTTAAGTTTCTTCAATTCTAAAACATGATAATATTTACTACTTCAGAGTAATTATTTTGGGGATGACTTTGAATAATTAGACTGGTCTCTAGGATATAGTAAGTATTCAGTAGATATAGATTCTAAGATATTTTTATTATTGTAAGACATATTACAGTCCAATTTGTTAAAACTGGGAACTATCTTATTTTTTATACTTTACTTTTTGCAGAGAATTTTCTAATGTGTCATTAGTGTACCAAGGAGATGTAGTTTACTAATCGGTTTGCTAACGTATATAGATGAAGTAGAAGTGTTTAGAAATAAACACAAACATACACAACACTCACCAACACACAAACACAATATCAGATAATTGGACAAAAGTGCAGTTTGAGACCGATTTTAATTACAATTGTGCTACAGGTCAGAAATAAAACCTGCAGCTCTTCCTCAAGATAAACATTGAAATAAAAACAAGCAGTTGGGTGAAAAATACGTTTGTATCACCATTACAATGATAGTGATCAATGTTTTCTTGAGTATCTTCATCTTGTATGTAGTGGGAAAGCTAAATTTCATCATATATTTTCTCTCATATTTATTATAACAAACAACAGTGTGCATTAAACTATTCAATATTCATCTCCTCATCATGTGGAATTAATACCTATCATTTTTGTAGGTTTGTGTGTGTACAAGGCATTGTTCAGATTTGCATAAGTAGTTTGCAAAGTATGTATTGTCTTTTCTTCACCATAAAAATTGTTTTATTACTTTTCCTGCATTTGGAAGACCTGTTGCATTATTAATGTCTACATACATGATCTTCATATACCAATATATATTTTTAAGTTTCCAAACACTTATTTTATTAAACAGAGACTGTGGACATAGTAAGTATTTAGTGTTTATTAGAAAAAACTTGCTTTTTATAAGATTTTTCTTTCATTGTTTCTCTTTATACATTCTCTTCTATATAGCCTTTACTTGGGATGCTGTATTCATTTAAATTACTTCTAAGGAAATGTTTCTACTGTAGAAAAGAGTCACAAAGTCAAAGTCATTATCATAAAAAAGAGCATATATCTCAAGTTGAGGTGTGTTTTTTTTCCAACATTGCAGTCCTCCTTTTAGTTGCCTGCTTTCAAATTCAGCTTCATGCCAATAATTATCTACATAAAATTTTTTTTCAAATTGCAACACAAGGTAAAGTCCTCAAGCTATATTATTCTACACAATTCATTCTCATTTACTCAGGCCTTACTTATCTAGACTTCAGGTTCAACAACATATTATAGTTTACAGTTTTATGAATGAGTGGAGTCATTTTATGGGCTCTAAGAATCCATAGAGAGAATAGTCTAGGATAAGTACAACCTTAGTCAGTTCAGATTGCTATAACAGAATACTGTAGAATGGGTAGTTTAAACAACAGACGTTTATTTCTCGTGAGTCTGAAAATGAGGAAGTTCAAGATCATGATGTTGGCATATCTGGTATCTGGTGATAGCACTCTTCCGGATTTGCAGATGGCTGTCTTCTTATACCCTCACATGACCAAAAGGAAAATCATATCTCTCATATTTCTTCTTATAAGGGTACTAATTTCATTTATTAAGGCTTCACAATTATGACCTAATTACCTCCCAAAGGCTCTACCTTCTAATACCATCACATTGGGGATTAAAAGTTCAACATACACATTTGAAGGGACACAAATATAGTGTCCATAATAAGTACTACCCTTTTTCTGTAGGATAGACTTTTCCATTCCCTCTTCCATGCAAATGTGTGTTTTACACCATCTTGCTGAAAGAACTTGATTTTAATCTTTTGAGATACATAAGATTGTTGTGATTTTTATAGAAGACTAAAAATTCATGCATCAGAAGCCTACACTACAATTATTTATTAAATACTGTTTGTGAGCTACTGTAATTTTAGTTATTCTGAAAACATTTGAATTTTTTCACTTAACAGAACTTTCAGTCATGTTGAGAAATGAGAAAACAGTTAAAATTTTCTAAAATTTTACACATACCCCTCTCACATATATATAAATATATATATCCCAAATAAACTTTTCTCTTCAAACGTGTAGAATATTTTTTGTTGAGTTAAAGTGATTGTTCAGTGATTTAGAAGACAGCTATTTGGCAAAACTACCTAACTGGAACAAAAAATGAAAATTCAAAAACAAGAAATAAGCACAACAAACAAAACAACATGAAATCAGTCTTTGTGCAGCCAAAAATTATGTTGTGAAGTCTAAAACTCAAACACTTTGTTTATAGCATTGTTTAAAGACTGTGGTTTTCTTTAAGACAATTTGATAAGTAACATTTGTTTGCAATGTGTGGAACTCACTCAGATCCTGATTAGAAGAAAACAACAGCAATAAAATGATTTGTAATAATAGAGGAAATTGAACATTATTCAGGTCTGAAAAATTATTATTAATGTGGAGCATATTATATGGCTTTGTTTATAAAAATCTTTATATATTAGAAATATACTGAAAATTTATGGTTGAAATTGTATGTACCATCATAGCCTTGAATTTGCTTTAAAATTGTCCAGACATGAGAAAAAAACGGTGGAGGTGGGATGGACATTTTTTCAGTGCAACAGAGAAAAGTGCAAATGATATTTGACCCATTAGTTGTTAATCTTTGCACAATATGTTGATCATAAACAGAGTTTTGGAATTGAAATGTATACAAAAGTTTGGAGAAGAGTAGTGACAGTGACTTCAACACACAAAAATATAAATAATGTGATTCCCTAAATAGTTATTTTTATATGCAGATATCTAAACACCTCCCAAAACTTTGGATTCATATGTAAAATTTTAAAAGAAATATTTCTAATTAATGTCTCAAAAAATTCTCATAATTGTCTTAATTTTGATACCAATACAATAAGAAATTTTGAGAACCCTTTCTATACATAAGCAATCAATTAAAGAAAATTTTATATTGATTTATAAAATATGAGAGATAACATTTAAACTACAGCATAGTCAATTCCTTAGTCTTAGATTTTCCAAGTAGCTAGTTAATAAATCCTCTTTCTCTTCTCATTGACAAGCAAATAGCAGTTTATTCTCACCAAATTAGCCAAAACGTATGAGGTTACACAATTTTATGAATATCGACTTGATTTAAATGGCAAGCCTAGTCACACTGAAGGAAAACTGCTTCTGCTATTACACATAGTATTTCTTGGAGCATTGGTCATTATTTGCAGGACTCCTTCCCAAATTACTAGTCAATTTTTTGGGGGTCAAGAAAGTCAATGTAAGAGATATCACGCTATTGACCCTGATTTAAATCATGCCAAGAATTACTGGGAATGTAGGACTTTTATTGTATCTATCAATGACTACCCACATTTAGCCAGTTTTGTTCTTTCTTATTCAAACATGGAACAAAACATTGGAGTAATGCATATGAATATTGATAATTCATTTGTTTTTCTTGGTGAATGTCATCCCTTTTTCTTTGACTATTAACATACATTATCTTACTTTCTATAAGACAGCTCAGGAAATAATCAGAAAAAGGGCTTAGCAGTTAATAGGATATCTTTCTGTAGCAATGTCACTACAATTAAGGCTTACTATTACTATATTGGACTAAAGCTCTAAAGTATTTTCCAAAAAAATACTGGTTTTTTTTTTTGGTTTTGTTTTTAATTCTAGAGCAGCTTCATAAAGAACCTATTTACAGAAATAAGAGCAGGGATATAGTACAATGTAATACAAGATAACAACATCAGGAAGCAATTATTACCACTAGGAATGACTAGTTACTGGGAGATACTGTGGGTATGTGTGAAGGGATCTTTTGACATAAATTGTGGTCTTTTGTAGAAGGATGAAGTGAATGTACAGATAGCAACCTAGCAGTTAATGAATTGGGAGGAATGACCTCAATTTCATCCTGCCTTTCAATTTCTTGTTGTGGATCCTAATAGCCAAACTCAAAGGAAGTCAGAAAGCAAGGAAACACTTCAATGTAGTGCATACTGGTCATTCTACCAAGGCATGAAATAGAGTGAAAAAGGGATGGGTAGGCATCGAAAGGGGAAAATTGAAGATATCTTGCACACACTGTGTCTGCCTTCGTGAATGACTGGACCCAAGAGATCGCATATAGTTGTTAGTAATCGCCTTTTGTCAGTTTCTTGGTTTTCCTTTCCTCTGTGTTGACATTATTTTCAGGAAAATTCTCCCTACATGTTGGAATTTTTTTCTACTATTTTTTCTCTATTTTTAAATTTCTACTCTTTTTTTAGACTCTCCCCCAACATTTGGATTCTACTATAGTCTATCAATCCCTGAAACCAAAGATTGTATTATTTCAATGTGCTATAACAAAAAAAAGTCTCAGAGAAGAGACTCTGATTGCTTATGCTTAGTTTCTGCACACATTTCTCAACTAATCACTGTAAATAAAAAAATATAGTGCTATGTCTGGCCACAACAGTGTTCCTGGATCATGCCTAGGGCTTACAGGAATGAAGAAAGGAGGAGTAACTCAATCACAACAATGTGTATTAAGACAGTTCCTCAAAAACAAAAACAAATGAACAAAAACAGATGCTACCACCACAGGAAGGGGAAAGGGAATTTGGGGTAGGCAAAAACAATATTCATTACATCTTCTATTTTTACCCATTACATTTCACTCACTGTGCCTCAAATAAATGTTCTGACAACAGTAAGATGGGTTTATACTTTTGATAGGGCTTAGGTATTTTATTTTGTAAATAAAAGCTGTTCTAAATGATTCTTATTTGAAGTCAAGGTTGATAACCAGTAATATAGTTATTCATTCATAAAAATTTCAAAAATAATTATATTAGTGAAAGCTGTATTTGTTCTCAATAATAAGCTATCTAATTTAAATCCAAATAATATCTTATGGCAAGGAAGTTACTATTTCAACTAATAAGCAGCCATGTTTATATCCTGAGATTAAAAGGCCACTATTAAGGTGTAATAAAAATGTCTGAATAAGGTAAACACTTTATAAAGTACATACCTTTAAGGAGTACTGAGCTATCTGGAAATGTAGGCTGCAACATGACACATAAGATTCCCTCAACTTTAGCGCAGTTCTGAGGTTTTTCTTTGATTTCTTAATATTGTTTAATAAGTATACTTATTAAATACCTATCAGAACAAATAACTTTGATAGATGATACAGGAAGTATAAATGTTGAAACACCCCTTGCCCATTCCATATACCAAAATAAAAATTTATACAAACATGAGGGGATATTTGTGAGAGAGAGATTAATTCTTATAAAGTCAATCTGAGTAATTTATTGAAAGAAATGAGATTCACATCAATCCTGTAAAAGAAGATATTTAGAGAGTTGATACATTCTATATTCACAAGAATTTATATAAATTCCAACCTATGTTACATGAATAATAAATATTTAGGAAGTGAATATATTCACATATGAATAAATTAATGCACAATAATGTTGAAAAGATTTTTTTTGTTCTTTTTTATTATTATACTTTAAGTTTTGAGATACATGTGCAGTATGTGCAGGTTTGTTACATAGGTATACATGTGCCATCGGGATTTGTTGCACCCATCAACTCGTCATCTACATTAGGTATTTCTCCTAATGCTATCCCTCCCCTAGCCCCAACCCCTCAACATGCCCTGGTATGTGATATTCCCCTCCCTGTGTCCGTGTGTTCTCATTGTTCAACTCCAACCTATGAGTGAGAACATGCGGTGTTTGGTTTTCTGTTCTTGTGTTAGTTTGCTGAGAATCATGGTTTTCCAGCTCCATCCATGTCCCTGCAAAGGACATGAACTCATCCTTTTTTGTGGCTGCATAGTATTCCATGGTGTACATGTGCCATATTTTCTTTATCCAGTCTAGCACTGATGGGCATTTGTGTTGGTTCCAAGTCTTTGCTATTGTGAAGAGTGCTGCAATAAACATATGTGTGCATGTGTCTTTATACTAGAATGATTTATAATCCTTTGGGTATATACCCAGTAATGGGAATACTGGGTCAAATAGTATTTCTGGCTCTAGATCCTTGAGGAATCACCACACTGTGTTCCACAATGGTTGAACTAATTTACACTCCTACCAACAGTGTAAAAGCGTTCCTATTTCTCCACATCCTCTCCATCATCTGTTGTTTCCTGACTTTTTAATGATCGCTATTTTAACTGGTGTGAGATGGTATCTCATTGTGGTTTTGATTTGCATTTCTCTAATGATCAGTGATGATGAGCTTTTTTATATGTTTGTTAGCTGCATAAATGTCTTCTTTTGAGAAGTATCTGTTCATATCGTTTGCCCACTTTTTGATGGTGTTTTTTTCCTTTAAATTTGTTTAAGTTATTTGTAGATTCTGGATATTAGCCCTTTTTCAGATGGATAGATTGCAAAAATGTTCTCCCATTCTGTAGGTTGCCTGCTCACTCTGATAATAGTTTGTTTTACTGTGCAGAAGCTCTTTAGTTTAATTAGATCCCATTTGTCAATTTTG
>NW_026654648.1:0-2294 GCF_009828535.3 Hylobates moloch
CAGAGAGGGTGGTGGGTGGGCTTGTGGGGGGCAGGAAGGAGGTGTCACCTATGCTGACGGGTTGGAATCGTAAGTCCCATCGTCCCTGCTGCCAGGAACAAGGGCAGGAGACCTGGTTCCAGCCCCAGCTGGGCCACCGAGGCTGGCTCTTCAGCCACTGCAGGCACTCGAGACGGTAGTTGGGCCTTTCTTCCAGGTGTAGCCTGTAGAACTGCAGCCCTCGGAGGCCTGAGGTCGGGGATGGGAGGGGGGAAGGGCTTATCCAGGGCTGGGGCTGCAGGCCCTGTCCTAGCTTTAGGGTCAACCAAAACTCACAAATGCACCCCCTTATGCCGCTTCTCACCTCTTTGGACCCAAGTCAGATGGGCAATAATTCCTCCCCCAAAGCCCCTCGCTTGACTTAGCGTCTGCTTCTGATGACCAAACGTGGTTGCCACAGAACAAATAGAACTGGATTTACACTTCACAGTTCACGTGGCTGGTTTCTAAGGCTAAAATGTCCTTCGTCCTATCACATTTTGGAAACTATTATTTCTTTCCCATTGGGGCCTCTGGCCTGAGTCATGGAGAAGGCACCATCGTTTGCCTCTTGACGCTTGTCTTTCTACCCGCGTGAAAGCTCTTTGAGAGAAAACACAGTTGGTCTTTTTCCTTTGAAAATGTTTCTGGCCATTAGCAGTGTCCAGCACACGGCAGGTGCCCAATAATTGATGACAATGAATGTGAGACCTCCGGGCCTCTTCCTGGTAGATTCTCTCTTTTTGAGACGGAGTCTCACTCTGTCACCCAGGCTGGAGTGCAGTGGCGTGATCTCGGCTCGCTGCAACCTCCACCTCCCAGGTTCAAACAATTCTCCTGCCTCAGCCTCTTGAGTAGCTGGAATTACAGGTGTGCGCCACAACGCCCAGCTAATTTTTGTATTTTTACTAGAGACAGAATTTCACCATGCTGGCCAGGCTGGTCTCGAACTCCTGACCTCAAGTGATCTGCCCACCTCAGCCTCCCAAAGTGCTGGGATTACAGGTGTGAGCCATGGCGCCCGGCCAGTAGATTTTCTTAAAGGATCTCACCTGGGTTCTCATTCCTGCTATTGTCTGAACTGCCCATGCAAATCCCACCTCCCACAAGACCCCGTCCTCACTTCAGGATCTGGGGTTGGTTCATCTGAGGCAGGAGATGTTAGCCCCCTCTGAGACTGTGCTGTGTCCAGGGGTGCAGGAGGTGCCAGCTGCTCCCTGGGCGGTGCCACATCCCACCTAGACCTGTAGGAGGTTGGACTGTGGGGGAGGCCCTTCAGGATGGCAGTGATGTTAGTGAGGTGCCCTCTAGGACTGCGATGGTGTATGGGCTGGAGGACACGCGAGGGCTTGAGACCAGCTCAGGTGTGATAAGGTGGCACTTTTACCTGAGTTGGAATTCAGGAATCTATCAGGGCGATACTTCTCCCACGCTGGCTGGGACATCAGTGGGCTGTTTTCGAAATAGCCATCTCCACTGCAGGAAAGGAGAGACGCTCAGGCCCCTGCCGTGCACAGGCTCTTGCCTCGCAGTTGCAAGGTGTCCGTTCATCCCGCTAGCCGGTCAGCAGCTGGTCAACCAGCTAGGCAGGCAGTGGGTCAGTGGGTCAGCCAGCCCCCATCGTTGAGCCCCAGCACTGAGCAGGAGAGGGAACAAGACAGATGGGCAGAGGGAGGAAGCTCTAACCGATTCTACATCTGATCGCTAGCTGCAAGAAACTGGCAGGTCCGCTTGGTCATGAGACAGGGGCGTGAAAACAACAGAGTTCAGGCCTCATTTCTGTTTGTTTCCCTTCAACAAGCAGAGGGTTTGGAGCAGGACAGACTCTAGGGACAGTGTATTATGATGGTTAAGAGC
Source organism: Hylobates moloch (assembly GCF_009828535.3). Lineage (NCBI taxonomy): Eukaryota > Metazoa > Chordata > Mammalia > Primates > Hylobatidae > Hylobates > Hylobates moloch. The sequence goes on from NW_026654648.1 coordinate 1,876, forward strand.
CAGTTTCTGGAGTTAGGCAGTGATGGATTCAACTGCTGATCCCCACACTTTCTAGCTTGGTGACCATGGACAAGTTACTGACCCTCTCTGATTCTTAGTTTTCACATCTGTATAAAAGGGATTACAGTAGCACCTACCTCGCTGTATTGTGAGGATTAAATGCAGTACCATCTGCAAATCCCTCAGAACTCAGTGAGGCCTTGATACAACAGATGCTGCCACTGCTGCCACCGCCACCACCACCACCACCACCACCAACACCACCAACACTAACACTACCACCACCGTTGCCACCATCACCACCACCATCACCACCACCATCACCACCACCACTACCACCACCATCGCCACCACCACCACCACCATCACCACCATCACCAACACTACCACCACCACCACCACCACCACCATCACCACCA
>NW_026654648.1:2618-8444 GCF_009828535.3 Hylobates moloch
CGCTTCCTCAGCATCCACAGGTCACACCACCCCTCTTCCTGTCAGCAGCGCTTCCTCAGCATCCACAGGTCACACCACCCCTCTTCCTGTCAGCAGCGCTTCCTCAGCATCCACAGGTCACACCACCCCTCTTCCTGTCACCAGCACTTCCTCAGCATCCACAGGTCACACCAGTTCTCTTCCTGTCACTGACACGTCCTCAGCATCCACAGGTCACACCACCTCTCTTCCTGTCAGAAGCACTTCCTCAGCATCTACAGCATCCTCGGGCTCCCCTCTGAAGAAGGAAACATCAGGTAACTGCCATCTGCCTCGTCTTCATCTCTCCCAGTGGGCCCCTTGGCGGAATTCAGCCTCAGGAGTACCTGAGAACACTGGTGCATTCGCATTACCTGGTGTGGCTGAGTCAGGTCCCACAGGGGAGGAGGCGATGGGTGTGGTGGGTGACAGGCTCACTCTCCTGTGTGCCCCAATCGAAAACCACTGATGTCGAGAGTAGTCTGGATATGACCAGCGGATAGACAAGGAGTTTCCAGCTCTCTCTTCCACCTCCTGATTTCTTTGAATCTCTTGGACTCTGCTGTTCTCTTACTGTAAGAACCACCCCTGCCTTCTCTTTTCACCTGTCCAGGGATGACAACACCGTCACTGAAGACAGACGGTGGGGGACGCACAGCCACATCCCCAACCCCCACAACCTCCCAGACCATCATTTCCGCCGCTCCCAGCACTGCCACGCACACCCGCTCCACAGCCGCCCCCGTCCCCATCCCGCCTGAGAAAGGTGAGTCAGGCCATACAGGCGAGGCCTGTGCCTTTTGAGGGGCGATGTAACTGAAGGCTCCCGCTCAGCCTGCTTCCCACAGTCTCTGCTCTCTCAGGTCGGGAGGGCCTTACCAAGCACAGGAACACAACATCGGAGTCGCTGCTGAGGGCTGGCTTTGTGCATGGCACTGGGCCAGGAGCTGGAGACAGAGAAATGACCTCGGTGCCATTCAGCAAGAGACAGATGGACTGTCTCATAGAGGCGGTTAGAGGGCTTATCCCAGGGTCTAAGTGCACACAATGGAAGGCCCTGAGGAATGCAGAGACGGGGATGGAGGAGCACCCCGAGCAGGGAGGAGGGCAGGAACAGCTGGAACAAGGTGTTGAAGGTATGGCCGTGGAAGGTATGGCCGTGGAAGGTATGGCCGTGGAAGGTATGGGTGTGGAAGGTATGAATGTGGAAGGTATGGCCGTGGAAGGTACGGCCGTGGAAGGTAGGGGTGTGGAAAGTACATCCGTGGAGGGTACGGGTGTGGAAGGTTCGGCCGTGGAAGGTATGGGTGTGGAAGGTATGGGTGTGGAAGTTATGAGTGTGGAAGGTATGAGTGTGGAAGGTATGGCCGTGGAAAGTATGGGTGTGGAAGGTATGGGTGTGGAAGGTATGAGTGTGGAAGGTATGGCCGTGGAAAGTATGGGTGTGGAAGGTATGAGTGTGGAAGGTATGGCCGTGGAAGGTATGGCCGTGGAAGGTATGGGTGTGGAAGGTATGGCCGTGGAAGGTATGGGTGTGGAAGGTATGGCCGTGGAAGGTACGAGTGTGGTAAGTATGGCTGCAGAAAATCGTCTCGGTGCTGCATGGGGAGCAGATCCCCGAAGCATTTGGGGTGGCTCGAAATGAAAAGAAGGGTAGCAAAAAGTGCGGCCGGCATGCGGGGCACCCTGTAGGTAAGGGGAGCCTGGGAGGACTCAGTGTTGCATTGTACAAATGGCATTTAACAAGTGGTGCCTGGAGTGGTGAGATTTGCAGGCAGTGAGGAGGCCAGGAGAGCCTGCAGGATTCCAAGCAGGACCAGGGGAGGGTGCCAAGGAGTCGGCAGCTGGGAGAAATATTTGGGACAAGGTTGCTCAAACTGGAGCCCAAGGACCTCTAGGGAGTTATAGGTTAAATTCGAGGAGTCCTCAAGTTTATCTGGAGAAAGGCCAGTTAGGAAACAAGTCTCATTCCCTGAAAAGGGCTTTGCAGTTGCTCATCTTCATTGCGCTGCACTTTTGTCTTCTTTTTTTTTTTTTTGAGACGGAGTTTCCGTTCTTGTTGCCCAGGCTGGAGTGCAATGGCGCGATCTCAGCTCACTGGAACCTCCGCCTCCTGGGTTCAAGCGATTCTCCTGCCTCAGCCTCCGGAGTAGCTGGGATTACAGGCGAAGGCCGCCACCACGCCTGACTAATTTTTGTATTTTAAGTAGAGACAGGGCTTCTCCATGTTGGTCAGGCTGGTCTCGAACTCCTGACCTCATGATCCTCCTGCCTCAGCCTCCCAAAGTGCTGGGATTACAGGCGTGAGCCACCGCGCCCGGCATGGACTTTTGTCTTTTAACCCTGAAAAGGATTGGGGTACTAAGAGATTGAGAATCGTTTGCTGGTATTCTGACAGCAGGACCTGTTTTTCTCCAAGCTGGGGAAGGATGAGAGGCGCAGTTTAGGGAGTAAAATGACCACATGCATTCAGTGTGGGTGGAGAGGGAGCAACAGAGGTGCCTCTGGGGCCCTCGGGGAACAGGGGACAGGTGCGGGCAGCGTGCGGGGAGCGCTCTGGGATCCCTTTCAGCCCTAAAGCAGGCCCAGGCCCACTTGGACTTCCTGCTCTTCTCTGTCCTGGCCCAGGAGTTTCCCTCTTCCCCTATGGGGCAGGCACCGGGGACCTGGAGTTCGTCAGGAGGACTGTGGACTTCACCTCCCCGCTCTTCAAGCCAGCGACTGGCTTCCCCCTCGGCTCCTCTCTCCGTGATTCCCTCTACGTGAGTCCGGGCTGCGGCCTATGTGGCCTGAGCTCCCTGGGCCCACTTCTCTCTCCAGCTTGGAGATGGAACCCAGAGGAAGCGGGAGTGGAAGCAGCCTTGGCTGGGCCCCTCGTCCACCCCCACAGCCTCCTTAATGTCAGGCCTCTGCCCGAGGAACACCGGGTGCCAGGCGAGGGCTGCCCACCTGCTGGGCCCACCGCTGCTTCTGCGGGGCCTTCTCAGGAGTAAAAAGCTACACTTGGGAAACCGGACTGCCATTTCCACCTTCTGGGATTAGTCTCTGGCCCGCTGGTCCCTGTCTCCTGGAGCGGATTTGGAAGGACAGTCCTGGCTCCTGTGGCCCTCAGGGAGGAGGCTGAGTCGGAACACACCATGAGAGGGCGACTCAGCGATGGAGAGGGTGTCTACACCTGCTGAGCGATGGAGAGAGGTTTCCACCCCCTAAGTGATGGAGAGGGGGTGTCTACACCCCTGAACAATGGAGGGAGGGCTCCACTCCCTGAGTGATGGAGGGAGGGCTCCACCCCCTGAGCCCCACCTAATGTGTCACAAACTTCAGGATGGGGCCCAGGGCACTGGCCAAAGAGGGGTGTGCCTGTGAGGGGCTGGTCCACAGCCAGGGATCTGCAGTGAAACAGGACCAAGCCTACCACCCGATGCAAGGGATGGCCTGAGGGGGGAGCACTCTGTGAGATTATATGGAAAGGGCTCTCCCCAAGCCAGGACACAGGAGGTGACTTCCAGGGGTTAGCATCTCTAAAGCTCTACCCTCACGCTTCTGAGGAGCTGGACCAAGGCTGGGACTTTCCTCCCCACTTCCCTCCCTGAATGCTGACCACAAAACCCGTGTGCTCAGTTCACAGACAATGGCCAGATCATCTTCCCAGAGTCAGACTACCAGATTTTCTCCTACCCCAACCCACTGCGAACAGGCTTCACAGGCTGGGACCCTGTGGCCCTGGTGGCTCCATTCTGGGACGATGCTGACTTCTCCACTGGTCGGGGGACCACATTTTATCAGGTGAGCCTTTCAAAACCTGGCAGTCAGGATCCCCCAGTAGCTGGCAGGGGAGACAAAGTGCTGTGTGGAAGGCATTGCCAGAGTTGCTGCTGTGACAGCCCCTGCAGCAGGGGACTGAGGCTTAAATATGGGTGTGGGAGGAACCAGGCAAGGGACATTAAGCTGACTCAGGAATATCCCAACCCAACCACGAAACTGACCAGGAATACCCCAACCCAGCCACGAGACTGACCAGGAACACCCCAACCCAGCCACGAGACTGACCAGGAATACCCCAGCCCAGCCACGAGACTGACCACAGGAATACCCCCAGCCTAGCCACGAGACTGACCAGGAATACCCCAACCCAACCACGAGCCACGAGACTGACCAGGAATACCCCAACCCAACCACGACCACAAGAAGACCTGCAGGTGATGGGGATGGGTGCTGACAATTCAGCCTTTGATTGTAAAATCAGGCTGTAGGGGGTCTATCCTAACAAGAGTGAGTCAAGAGGGCCCGTCCTGTGCTCCTGGACTGGGTGAATAACTCCAATCAGAGGAAGCATGTGATGAAAGCTACTGCAGGAAGTGTGGACCGTGCCCCTGCCACGGACAGGGCAGTGTGGAGGCTCCAAGAGGGAGAGACTGATGCCTGTTCTCAAGGAGCTGCAGATTAGGCATGGGGAGGTAAAAGTGGGCCCGAGTGGCTCTGCTCTCTGGGCCAGTTTGAGCTAAGAGACGCTTGAGTTCAAGTCCAGAGGTCTTGGACGTCTGGGCCACGACCCTGCATTCTGCACACTGCAGGCCTTCCTGCAGCCCAAGTTTGAATTGCACTTCACCTCAGAAGAGGTCATGGCAAAAATGCAGGCCTGGGACAGGGGAGGGCAGGCCATGTGGGTGGGCTAAAGTGGTCAGGGTCCCCAGGCAGAAAGTGGGGGTCCATGTGTAGGAGTGGGACCCTCGTTGGCTTGTTCTCATCTGCCCTCCTTTCCTAGGAATACGAGACGCTCTATGGTGAACACAGCCTGCTAGTCCAGGAGGCTGAGTCTTGGATTAGAAAGATCACAAACAACAGGGGCTACAAGGCCAGGTGGACCCTAAAGGTCACATGGGTCAATGCTCACGCCTATCCTGCCCAGTGGACCCTCGGGGTGAGTAGACCCGTGGGCAGCTCCTGGGAGCCATCTGGGAGTCAGACATCCTAGAATCCTAGGCAGGGGCTACTCTTCCAAAATCCTCTCTGGCTCTAGGAAAGATTGCTAATTACAGCAAGCCACTGCCACCACTGTTGGCCGAGCACTCACCGTGGGCCCGGCCTGCCTCGGCCCTTTGCCTACTTGACCTCACAGTAGCCCAGCAAACTGGGTATTATTAGGCTGAAACATAGCAAGTGGAATTTTTGTAAGTCAAAAATGTCTGGCTATTCGCAATTTCATGTGGCTCAATCTGGTATTATGATCCCCATTTTACAGATGAGGAAGACAATGGTTAGAGAGGTTAAGTAACTTGTTCAAAGTCACGCCGCTGGCAAATGGCAAAGCCAGGCCTGCAGTGGAGCTTCTTCTGACTCCAGCCTCTGGCTCTTAAGCACAGGCTCATCCAGTGGGCACGGGGCACACCACACTGTCTCCTCTGTCCTCCCTCCGAGGACCCCGCTCTTGTAGTCACCAAGTTCTTCCTTATGCCTGGTCTAAAGTCACTCATTTCTTCATTCACTCGACGAAAGCTCACTGGTCACCTACTGTGGACAACGTGTGCGCCTTCAGTGAACCCCAGTGTCATCCATGCTGTTCAGGTGGAGGAGACAATTTGGGCAATGTCCTTAACTATCCGCGAGGGAGCTAATGAGCCTCCTCTCTAGCTCTCTGGTATCTTGGCTAATCTCAGGTTCTGGTAGTGTTCTCTTACAAACGCTGATGTAACCGAATTGTAACCCAGAACCCTTTATCTCCCCTCCTGGAAGAAAGTCACCAAAAGGCAAATCCACCGTGGTGGATTCACACCCAGGGTGAAAAGTTCACACCCAGAGTAAGTGGTA
>NW_026654649.1:0-8442 GCF_009828535.3 Hylobates moloch
ATACACACACACACACATATATAAATACATATACATATTAGAGTCACCATTTACTCCCTACCACCTCACAAAACCCATATCTGGGTCATCAACAAATCTGACATTTCCACAACCTCCATTGCTGCCATTTTGATCCCAAATACCATCATCTTTCATCTAGAACACTGCAGTAGTATCCTAACTTTTCCCCTCCTTCCATTTTGCCTCTCCTGCATCAAACTCTCCAGTGGATTTTCATCTCACTCACAGTAAAAGTTCCAGTCCTTACAACAGTCTATAAGGTTCTGCATGATCTTCCTCTATATATTTCTCATTTCATTTCATCCTACTCTCCTGCTCACTCATTATGATCCAGCCATACTAGCCTCCTAGCTATTCCTTAAAAACATCAGGCTTGCTCGTGCTTCAAGGTTGTTGCAATTGCTGTTCCTTCCGTACGCCTAAAATGCTATTGTTTAGATATCTGCATAGTTCACTTCCTCACTTCCTTCAGGCCTTTACTCAAATGTCGTTTTCCTAGTGAAGTTTCCTTGGCCACCCTATCTAAACTTAAACTCTGCCCAACCATTGCACAATCTCTCCTCATGCTTTATTTTTTTTTTACTTTCTCTGTTTATTTATTGCCTATATCCTTCTATTAAAAGGTAAGTTCTATGAGAGTAAGAATTTCTATGTTTTCTTTGCTGCTGTATCCTCCGTGTCTAGAACAGTATTTGGCACATAGCTGGCACTCAATAAATATTTGTTGAAACAAATAAATGAGTGAAATCAAGTAAGTAATTTTTAACAGGGAATCTCAGGTGAGGTAAGTTATCCCTTGGTTGATGGGTATGTATTATCCAAGGTGACTTTCTCTTAAAGAATCTTCAGATTCTTCTCTCATTTCAGCCATGTGAATCACACTTCTCTATAGGCCCTCACTGATCTGGAAGTAAATTTATGAAGTAGATTGCCATCACCAATAGGCTAAATTTGATCTGCATAGAGTTAACTGGTGTAAGTAATTGTAGTTATTACACAACTCGGTTAAGTTTTTTCTTTTTTTCTTTTTTTAGAGACAGAGTCTCACTCTGTCGCCAGGCTGGACTGCAGTGGCGCAATCTCGGCTCACTGCAACGTCCACCTCCCGGGTTCAAGCGATTCTCCTGCCTCAGCCTCCTGAGTAGCTGGCACTACAGGCGCGCACCACCATGCCCAGCTGATTTTTGTATTTTTAGTAGACGGGTTTCACCATGTTGGCCAGGATGGTCTCGATCCCCTGACCTCATGATCCACCCACCTCAGCCTCCCAAAGTGCCAGGATTACAGCGTGAGCCACCGTGCCTGGCTAAGTCTTTTTCTTATAAGGACTTTCCCAGCAAATATTCCTTGTAGCTTCTAGATTGGAAAAACACAGGCCTCAGATACATATCAGCAAGTTTCTTGTACCCTGTGGTAGGTATTCTTTTAAAATTCACAGTCGACTAGTGTGAGTACTCTAAGGGGAAAGCTCCTTTCTTTTAAAGTTTTTAAACCTCTGCATTTAAAAAAAAATTAACTTAAGGAAAAATCCTGGTTAAACTTTAATTATTAACTGAGTACTGATAAAAAAGGAATGAAAAAATATTCTCTTCTTATCAATCCCTTAATTCTATGAAGAGATTTCCAGCTGAAACCCTTTCTGGCACCTGAGCTTCATGGGTATAAGAATTTTAATTGAACTCTAAAAGATGGAGCCTCTATATAAAGTATGAATATTTTTGTACACATCTTCATGAGCCATTAGCTCAACAGTATTTTTCTTAACGGAGACATTCAAATATTACATTTGCTATTAACATCAATGGAATTTACTTATACCTTTTAAATAAATACATGTTATAGAGTACCTAGTTTAACTAGGAACTGGCATGAAAGAAAATCTGTTGCAATTTTTAAGACCGGTGTTCCAGGCATTTTATAGAAATATCTGTATTAAGACACTGCATTGCCCCATTATTTGAGCTGGCACTTTGGTCTTACCTTGAAGACACATAACTGACACAGAGATCATTTTCTGATTATCAGACAGTGACTTCTGTAAAACAGTAAGTGAGGTATTTTTTTCTCAGCTCCAGTGTTATTAGCCTTAGACAAGTCAGATACAGCAGTAACTGCTGATCCAGCTATGAAAGTGTGAAGGGAAATGAAGCCTGTGATCTCTGGGAGAGTCTGATTCTCCCATTTCCTGCCATTAGCAAAAGTAAGTTTTATTAAATACAGAGTTATTTAGTAAATGGGGACACCAAGTAGGCTTTAAAGTTGCTTCTAAAGTGTGCTTATACTGGTTATTAATTTCAAAGTAAGTTGGAAGAACCAAGGGGAAAATAGTATTCCAGAAACTTTTACCTCCCATCTACATGACTTTGGATTGACTGGACACATTTTGCACACAAATGGAGATTCGTAATATTCTTACCCCAGAGGATCAAGCCCAAACCCATATGGTACAGAAGGAATTGTAAGTAGAAAATATAAAATAAGATGACATAATTCCAAATATACAAAATGAAAATAAATGTTGATTATATTTGCCTATTTAACAAGAAAGATAGTAATATTTGAATCTAAAAATCTAGCTATTTACTACTTACAAGAAATTCACTTTAAAAAAAAAAAGCAACAAACACCAGAAAGGTTGAAATAATTAAAGCAATATAAAAAGATATATGAGGCAAGAGATCGTGCCACTGCACTCCAGCCTGGCGACAGAGCAAGACTTCGTCTCAAAAAAAAAAAAAGATATATGAGGCAAATAATTAAGTTGGTACATCAATAATCAATATTAATATGAAAATAAATTGAATTCAAAGAAAAAATACTAAATATATGAAGAAGTATACTTCATCATGATAGAAAGGATAATCCACCTAGTCCACCTAGCTTGAACTTGTAAAAACTGAACAGCATAACCCGAAAATACATGAAACAAAACTTGAAGAAAACACAAAAAGAAACCACTAAGGTAGTTTTAACATGAACTTCTTTTCAAAACTGAACAATTAAAATATCAAATTATAAAAATTATTTGAACAATGCCATTAATATGCTTGATCTAACGTGTGTGTTGATGCATGTATGTGCAGGTGTGTAGAAAAAGAGACGAAAAGGAGAAAATAGAGACATAAGAAGAAAAGTTTTTTTTTCATGCACACAGTGAACATTTACAAAAATTGACTGTGTTCTGGGTCAGGGGTCTGCGAATTTTTTCTGTATAGAATCAGATACCTGGCTGGGCGCGGTGGCTCACGCCTGTAATCCCAGCACTTTGGAAGGCCAAGGTGGACAGATCACGACATCAGGATATCAAGACCATCCTGGCTAACACGGTGAAACCCCGGACTCTACTAAAAACACCAAAAATTAGCCAGGCGTGGTGGCACATGCCTGTAATCCCAGCTACTCGAGAGACTGAGGCAGGAGAATCACTTGAACCCGGGAGGTGGAGGTTGCAGTGACTCTGCCGCAAAAAAAAAAAAAAAAAAATCAGATATGTAGTAGGCTCTGTGGGTTATAAGGTCCCTGTTACAAATATTCAACTCTGCCAATACAGTACAAGAGCAGCCATAGATAATACCTACATGAATGAGCGTGGCTGTGTGCCAAAAAATCTTTACTTACAAAAATTTGCCAATGTGACTGTTTCATCTCATAAAAAATTTTCAGCTTAGTCACAATGGCTCACGCCTGTTACCCCAACACTTTGGGAGGCCAAGAAAGATGGATTGCTTTAGCTCAGGAGATGAGACCAGCCTGGGCACCATGGCAAAACCCCATCTCTGCCAAAAAAAAGAACAAAAATTAAAGATTAGCTGGGCATGGTGGCATGTGCCTGTAGTCCCAGCTACTCACAAGGCTGAGGCAGGAGAACTGCTTGAACCTTGGAGGTGGAGGTTACAGTGAGCTGTGATCACACCACTGCACTCCAGCTGTAGCAACCGAGTAAGACCCTGTCTCAAAAAAAAAAAAAAAATTAAATAAACGTTAAAGAATTTACATCTTAGGCCTCATTTACACACACACAATACACACACACACACACACACACAAAGAAAGTAGAAATCAGAAATTAAAAGATGAGTTTAAATTTTTGGAAATTAGCAAATTGCTCTCTTATTACTCACATGTTAGAAAAAGCATCATACTGGAATTTACAAAATATTTTAAACTAAATAATAAAAACCCACACATAAAACGTGTGGCTCTTTTCTTTCAATCAGATGTAAAAGGATTGAAGAAGTTTTTTCAAGAGATTAATAAATTCGTTAATCTCCCAATAAAACTGAAAACAAAATAAGAGATCATACAAATTCCCAATGTCACGAAACAAAGAGGAACAGCACTAAGAGACAGGACTAGCTGGATTTCCTAGGCAGACCGAGAATTCCTAAGCCTAGCTGAGGAAGGTGACTGCACTCACCTTTAAACACGGGGCTTGTAACTCAGCTCACACCCGACCAATCAAGTAGTAAAGAGAGCTCACTAAAGTACCAATTAGGCTAAAAACAGGAGGTAAAGAAATAACCAAATCATCTATCGCCTGAGAGCACTGGAGGAGGGACAATGATTGGGATATAAATCCCAGGCATTCAAGCCGGGAGTGGGCAACCCTCTTTGGCACCCCCCCCCCGCCCCGTTGTATGGGAACTGTTTTCACTCTATTAAACCTTGCAGCTGCACACTCTTCTGGTCCATGTTTGCTCCGGCTTTCGCTCACCGTTCACCACTGCTGAAGGCCGCCCTCGCAGACCCGCCATTGACTTCCACTCCTCCAGATCCAGCAGGGTGTCCTCTGCCCGTCTGTCTGATCCAGTGAGGCGCCCAAAAAGGCTCGCCATTGTTCCTGTGCAGCTAAGTGCCGGGGTTTGTCCTAATATAACTGAACACTAGTCGGTGGTTTCCACGTTTCACTTCCGTAACCCACGGCTTCTAATAGAACTGTAACGATCATGGCGTGGCCCAAGGTTCCATTCCTTGGAATCCGTGAGGCCAAGAACCCCAGGTCAGAGAGCAAGAGGCTTGCCGCCATCTTGGGAGCTCTGGAAGCAAAGACACGCCCATAACAGCACTACCGGCTCTACTGAAAGTGAAATAATACTAATAGAATATGAGAGCAAGCTGGCCGGGCACGGTGGCTCACGCCTGTAATCCCAGCACTTTGGGAGGCCAAGGCGGGCGGATCACCTGAGGTCAGGAGTTTGAGACCAGCCTGACCAACATGGTAAAACCCCGTCTCTACTAAAAATACAAAAGTAGCCAGGCGTGGTAGCGCGCACCTGTAATCCCAGCTACTTGGGAGGCTGAGGCAGGAGAATCACTTGACCCCGGGAGGTGGAGGTTGCAGTGAGCAGAGATCATGCCACTGCACTGCAGCCTGGGCAATGAGAGTGAAACGCTGTCTCAAAAAAAGAAAAAAAAAATGAGAGCAACTTTATGCCGATAAATTTGAAAATTCAGACTAAATAAAAAAATTACTTGAAAAATACAACTTACAAAAACTAATATAAGAATGAATTGAGATATATATACAAACAGCCCAAAATCTGTTAAAAATTGAACTTTTAAAGGTTATATATGTTATATTATGTATATGTAATTTAACTCCCCTCCACAAAAGACTCCAATGTTTTCACTAGTGACTTCTATGACATTTTTAAATAAATACCTAATTTACATAAATTCTTTCAAAAACAGGATAAAGAAGTGTTCCTCAACTCGTTTTATGAGACTAGCAAATCCCTGATGTCAAAATCTATCAAAGATATTATTAGAAAAGAAAACTAAAGATCAATATACCTCATGAATGCAGGCGCAAAAATCATTAAAACATTAGCCAACAAAATCAAGTAAATAAAATCAAGTAAACAAAAGGGTAATTTATCATGACTGTGCTAAGTGTCCCCAAGTCCAAAAACCAGCCTTGGTGATTCACTAGAAGGATTTACAGGACTGACTCAGGATATATATGTTGTATTCATGGCTAAGATGTAATAAAATGAAATGATATAAGCAAAATCAGCAAAGAGAAAAGGTATGGAGGGAACCAGGAATAAGTTTCCAAGTCTTCTCCTGGGAGAGTCACATAGGATGCACTTACTTCTTGCAGCAACAAGCTGTAACAAAATGTGTGAAATGTTTTCTACCAGAGAATTTCTTTAAAGACTCAGTTTTTATTACAGGTTGATTATGTGGTGACTTTCTGCCTAGGGCATACCAAAATTCCAGTCCCCCAAAAGTAAAGTAGGTGTTCAGCATAAACCACATTGTAGAGTTTAAGCACAGTAAGCCACTCTCATCAGTTAGTTTGGGGAGAAGTCTCCCAAAATCCAAGTTACCAGACACCATCCAATGGCCAAACTTGCAAGAAAGCCTTTCTAATATCTAGGCCTACAATATTAACATTTTTCTGAACAATGACCAAGTGAGTTTTATTCTGAAAATAAAAAGAAAATGTTTTAACAAAGTCCAACCAGTGTATTTCACCATGTTAACAAAATAAACCAAATAAAGAACATCTGACTGTTTGAATAGATGCAGTAAAACTACTTTGCAAAATTCAACATTCTTGACAATCTAGTTATAGACAATAATTTCCTCATTCCAATAAAAATCATCTATAAAAACTTATGGCTAGTATCATACTTATTGTGAAATTGTAAACAATTTTGCATAAGACTTCCAAAAAGGAAATGGTTTTACAAGCAGTCCCAGACCGAGCAATAAAGCAAGAATATTAAATAAAAGGTCTACATTTTAGTATGAAAAGAGTTAAAACTTTGTTAGCAGACAACATGGTCATTTGCACAGAAAATTCTATGTAATATACAAAACTAGTAAAATTAAAAAGTTAATCTAGCAAATTTACAGCATACAAAGTTGATATAAAAAACTGTTTATGTACCAGCAACCAAAATTGCAAAATAAACTTAAAATACCACTTCCATAATATTCAAAAGCAGAAAATGCTTAGAAATGAATTTAATAAAATATCTAAAACTTCCACACTAAAAACTGTAAGACATCATTGACAGAAATTAAAGAAGACCTAAATAAAAAGAGACATGTACTATGTTCATGAATTGGATTACTTAATATTGTTTAAATGCCTGTTCTAATTTAATTTATACATTAATCATGATCTCAATGAAATCACAGCAGAATTTTTTAGTGGAAAACGAAAAGTTGGGGAGCAAGATGGCAGAATAGACAGTTCTACCAATCATCCACCTCACAAAGACATCAGGTAAACAATTATCTACACACCAAAGAAGCACATTTAGAAGAACCAAAAATCAAGTAAGCACTCACTATGAAAGGAAAATAAATCTTGGAACCCCCAAATCACTACACTAAAGGGAAAAGTCAAGCTGGGGACTGCTTCGGGCAAACCTACCTCCCACTCTATTCAAAGTCATCCCTCTGCTCACTGAGATAAACGCATATCTGATTTCCTTCTTTGGAAAGGCTAATCAGAAACTCAAAAGCATGCAACCATTTGTCTCTCACATACCTATGACCTGGAAGCCTCCTCCCCACTTCGAGTTGTCTTACCTTTCCAGGCAAAACCAATGTACATCTTACATATATTAGTTGATGTCTCATGTCTCCCTAAAAATATATAAAACCAAGCTGTAGCTGTGCGTGGTGGCTCATGCCTGTAATCCCAGCACTGTGGGAGGGCTGAGGTGGGCGGATCACGAGGTCAGGAGATTGAGACCAGCCTGACCAACATGGTGAAATCCTGTCTCTACTAAATATACAATAATTAGCTGGGTGTGGTGGCGCGTGCCTGTAATCCCAGCTACTCAGGAGACTGAGGCAGGAGAATCGCTTGAACCCGGGACGTGGAGATTGCAGTGAGCCAAGATCACACCACTGCACTCCAGCCTCGGCGACAAGAGCAACATTCTGTCTCAAAAAAAAAAAAAAAAACACACAACAACAAAAAACCAACCTGTGCCCCGACCACCTTGGGCACATGTTGCCAGGACCTCCTGAGGCTGTGTCACGGGTGCGCATCCTTAACTTTGGAGAGATAAACTTGATAAATTGACTGAGACTTGTCTCAGATATCTGGGGTTTACACAGAATACATAGTTTTAATTTCAAATTGCTGAAAGAGTCGCTGAAAGAGTCACTGAAGGGGTCAGAAAAAGTGCCTTGAATCACCAATGCCACTTCTCCCTCATCCCTCAGCAGCAGTGGTGTGATGTGGGGAGCATTTCCGTGTGCAGGAGAGAGGGATAGTGCAGCAATTGTGAAGCACTGAACTCCTGCCCTGTTATAGCAAAACATAAAACCAGACCAAATTCAGCTGATGCCTACCCACAGAGGGAGCATTTAAACCAGCCCAGCCAGAGGGAAATCACTGATTCTTTTGTTACCAGAAAGGGGTCCTGATCCAGACACCAAGAGAGGGTTCTT
>NW_026654650.1:0-8441 GCF_009828535.3 Hylobates moloch
ATTAGGAGATACACCTAATGCTAAATGACGAGTTGATGGGTGCAGCACACCAACATGGCACATGGATACATATTTAACAAACCTGCACATTGTGCACATGTACCCTAAAACTTAAAGTGCAATAAAAAAAAAGAAAGTAAAGAGAGAGCAGCAAAATATGCCTAAGAAAATTAAGCTCAAACACTTGACATAGTGAATATAAATAACTTCTAGACTCTCACTGGAGAAAAGGAAGGAAATTAAGAAGGGAGAACTCTGTAAGTCGTTAGTGGAAGGAAACCACTGTTGAACATCAGTGAGAATGCATGTATACTCTTTGTTGTCCTTCCCCTGATGCTGTACCCCAGGAAAGCAAGGCTACAGATGTTTCATCAACAAAACACTGACTGTAGTAGAGCAATGCAGCTATTCTGGACTTGGAGCCAGAAGACCCAAGTTCACATTCTGGCTCCACCGTCATCATGCTATCTCTCACAAATTATCTCCCTAGACATTGGCCTCCTAATTTTTAAAAAAGAGATGACATTAAGATATTCATCTTATACTGCTATTAAAGACAAGAGGTAATATATGTACAAGAATTTCCAAACACTAAAGTGCCTTATTAATTTGAGATTATTTAATGACTTTTTAATGCTTTAGCACTTATGGTGTTCATACTAAGTATTTGTGATTTAAATGATACAGATCAGAAAGAGAACTCAGAGTTTTAATCCAAAAGAGTCTGGATATTAATAGAGACATTTGGCAGGATAGAAATGAGTAGTGTAAATAATATGAAGGGTTTCTAAGTCATGTAAAACATCGGTTAAAATCCAAGATCTGCAATGTACTATGTGATCATAGAGTTATCACTTTTCATATCCCAATGTCCTCATCTGTGAATTATTCTTTGCATTGTTTTCAGTATTAAGTAAGAAAGCACAGCAGACCATAACATTACTTTTCTTTTCTTTCCTCCCTTCTACTTCTTGACATGCATTCTCAGTGTCTCAAACTCATTAAAATCCAATAAAATAAATGTACCTCAATAGGTCCAAACAAAAGTAGTGGCATGGCATAAGGTGGAGAATAAATGTTTCTTTCATGGTGGACAATGTTGAAGTCTATTCAGCTTGTGATTCTATAACTATGTACCATTTATGTTCTCATAAACCCATAGCACCTAGGGTAAAGAAGTTTCAGGTGATGCAAGACTAACATTAGAGTGTGCAGTGGTCACTATAAAGTGGGATGCAGAGCACCGTGGGAAAATTATGTTTGTGTGACTGTCGCTGTGACTTTAGAGATTTGGGGCATTTTTTTTCCCTGACTAGGCACTGTACCTAGGAGTGTGAAAGGAAGATAAATCTTGGGGCCCCCAAATCACTAAGCTAAAGGGAAAAGTCAAGTGGGAACTGCTTAGGGCAAACCTGCCTCTCATTCTATTCAAAGTCACCCCTCTGCTCACTGAGATAATTGATTGCCTCCTTTGGAGAGGCTAATCAGAAACACAGAATAATGCAATCATTTTTCTCTTATCTGCCTATGACCTGGAAGGCCCCTCCTGACTTCAGGTCTTCCTGCCTTTGCTTAAAGTTGTCCCACCTTTCCAGACTGAACCAATGTTCATCTTACATATGTTGATTGACATCTCATGTCTCCCAAAAATGTATAAAACCAAACTGTGCTCTGACCACCTTGGACACATGTTGTCAGAACCTCCTGAGGCTGTGTCACACGCGTGCATTCTCAACCTTGGCAAAATAAACTTTCTAAATTAAAAAAAAGAAAAGAAAAGAAAAGAAAGGAAAAGAAAAGGAGAAATTGAAAACTTGATCAGATCAAAATTGATTAACAAGATAGAAGCCATAATAAAAAGTATCTAAGTAAATAAATGTCTGGACCCAGTGGTTTTTGCCGAATTATGCCAAACATTTAACGAAGAACCAGGCTGGGCACGGTGGCTTATGCCTGTAATCCCAGCACTTTTGGAAGCTGAGGCAGGCAGATCACGAGGCCAGGAATTGGAGACCAGCCTGGCCAATATGGTGAAACCCCGTCTCTACTAAAAATACAAAAATTAGCCGGGCATGGTGGTGCTCACTAAGGCATGGTCCCAGCTACTTGGGATGCTAAGGCAGAAGAATCACTTGAACCCAAGAGGCAGAGGTTGCAGTAAGCCAAAATCGTGCCACTGCAGTCCAGCCTGTGTGACAGAGCTAGACTCCTTCTCAAAAAAACAAAGCAAAAAAAAAAAAAAGAAAAAGAAAGAACTACTACCAATCCTACTCAAACTATTCCAAAAAAATACAGGAGAAGTAAACACTTTAAAACTTAGTCCACAAAGCCACAGCTACTCTGATACCTAAACCATAGAAACATCAAAAACAGAAAAGTAAATACGAATATCTTTGATGAATATGGATGCAAATATCCTTCATAAAATACTACCAAATTCATCAAAAAATACTATCAAATTGAATTCAACAATATATTGAATATATTATTCATCATGACTGAATGGGATTTATCCCATGTATGCAAGCATGATTCAATATATGCGAGACCCAAATGTGTCATTTGTGAATAGGAAAAAACTGAAAACCTCAGCTCTAAGATCTGGAACCTGATAAGGATGCCCACTTTCACCACGGTTATTCAGCTTGGTAGTCAAAGTCCTGGATAGAGCAATGAGACCAGAGCAAGAAAAGCAGGGCATCCAAATTGGAAAAAAGGAGTCGAATTATTTTCATTTGCAGATTGTATGATTTTATATTTAGAAAAACTTGCAGACCCAAACAAAAACAATTATTAGAATTGACAAATACAGTAAAGTTGTAAGATACAAAATCAATATACCAAAATTAGTAACATTTCTATATTCCAACAGAGAACAATATAAAGAGGAAAGCCAAAAAGTAATTTCACTTATAATAGCTACAAATAAAATAAAATACCTAAAAATTACCAAAAGAAGTGAAAGATCTATAGAATAAAAACTAAAACATTAATGCAAGTCACTAAAGAGTAAATCAAAAATTGGAAAGATATTCCAGGTTTATGAATTTGAAGAATCCATATTTTTATAATATCCATACTACCAAAAGCAATCTATAGATTCAATGCAATCCCCATCAAAATACCAATGACATCCTTCACAGAAATAGAAAAATATCCCAAAATTTATATGGAACCCAAAAATGTTAGAATAGCCAAAATTATCCTAAGTAAAAAGAACAAAAGTGGAAGAATTACAATACCTCACTTCAAATTATACTACAGAGCTATAGTAGTGGAAACAACATAATACTGGCATAAACACATACAGTCCAATGGAACAGAATAGAGAACCCAGAAATAAATGCACACACCTACAATGAACACATTTTCAACAAAAGTGCCAATGACATACACTGCGGTAAAGACAGTCTTTTGAATATATGTTGCTGGGAAAACTGAACATCCATATGAAGAAAAGTAAAACTAGACTCCTATCTTTTTTCATATACAAAAATCAAATCAAAATGGATTAAAGGCTTAAATCTAAAACTCAAACTTATGAAACTACTACAAGAAAGAACTGAGGAAAATCTCCTTGACATTATTCTGGGCAAAACTTTCTTGAGTCATATTCCAGAGTCACAGGCAGCCAAAACAAAACTGGACAAATGAGATCACATCAAGTTAGAAAGCTTCTGCAGAGCAAAGAAAACAACCAACCAAGTGAAGACACAACCTACAGAATATATAAGGAGCTCAAACAACTGTATAGGAAAAAAAATCTAATAATCTGATCAAAAATGGGCAAAGAATTTGAATAGACATTTCTCAAAAGGAGACATACAAATGGCAAACAGGCATATGAAAAGGTGCTCAACATCATTGATCATCAGAGAAATCAAATCTACAATGGGTTAACACCTTACACCAGTTAAAATTGTTTATATCCAACATAGGAAATAGACAATGCTGGTGAGCATGTGGAGAAAAATGAACAATTGTGCACTATTGATGCAAGTGTACAACCACTACGAAAAAAATTTAGAGGTTCCTCAGAAAATTAACAATAGAACTACCAATTAGATCCAGCAATCTCACTACTGTGCATATCCCCAAAAGTAATAAAGTCAGTATATTGAAGAGAGATCTGCACTCCCACGTTGGTTGTAGCACTGTTCACAACAGCCAAGATTTGCAAGCAACGTAAGTGTCCATTAACAGATGAATGGATAAAGTAAATGTGGTATTTATACACAATGCAGTAATATTCACCCATAAAAAAGAACGAGATCCTGTCATTTGCAACAACATAGATAGAACTGGAAATCATTATGTTAAGTGAAATAAGCCAGGCATATAAAGACAAATATTGAATGTTTTCACTTATTTGTGGGATCCAAAAATCAAAACAATAGAATCATTGAAATAGAGAGTAGAAGGATAATTACCAGATGCTGGAAAGGGTATTGGGGGATTATGGGGGAGATGGGGATGATTAATAAGTACAAGAAATAGAAAGAATGAATAAGACCTACTATTTGATAGCACAACAGGCAGACTACAGTCAATTATGATTTAATTGTATATTTAAAAATAACCAAAAGAGTATAATTAGTTTGTAATACAAAGGTTACATTCTAGAAGTAATGGATACCCCATTCTCTGTGATGTACTTACTTCACATTGTATGCCTGTATCAAAACATCTCATGTACCCACTAAATATATACACCTATTGTATACCCACAAAAGTTAAAAATTAAAAAACTAAAAAACACAATGTGACATCCCCTCACATTTTAGAATGCTTAGTATTAAAATGACAAGAGATAACAAATGTTGGTAAGAAAATGGGGAAAAGGGAACCCTTGTAGCTGATGGTAAGAACGTAAATTAGTATAGCCAACGTGGAAAATATTATGGAAGTTCCTCACAAAATTAAAAGTAGAACTCCCATAAAATCCAGCAATTCCTCTTCTGGGTATATATCCAGAGCAAATGAAATCAGTACCTAGAAGAGATATTAACACTTCTATGTTTCTTGTAGCATTATTTACAACAGCCAATATACAGAAAAAACCTAGGTGTCTATAGATAAATAAAGAAATTCTGGTTTATTGTAGACACAAAAAGAATAAAATAATATCCCATGTTCATGGATTGGAAGAATTAATAATATTAAAATGTCCATACTACCCAAAGCGATCTACAGAATCAACACAATCCCTATCAAAATTTCAATGGGATTTTTCATAAAAATAACAATTCTATAAAATACATCGTATTATATATTATACACAATATATGTAATAAATATAATATATAGTGTGATATATATATGTATATAATACCATACACAATGTAATACAATTCAGCTTTAAAAAAAACCTGTCATTTTGCAACAAGATGCATGATTCTGGAGAACATTATGCTAAGTGAAATAAGCCAGGCACAGAAAGAAAAGTACTGTATTATCTCACCTATATGTGGAATCTGAAAACATCAAATACATGGAAGCAGAGTAGAACAGTGGTTACCAGGGGTCATCAGGAATGAGAAATAGGGAGATGTTGGTCAAAGGGTAAAAACTTGAAGCTATAAGATAAATAATTTCTGGAGATGTATTATAAAACATGACAATATAATTAATAATAATATAGTATATACTGGAAATTTGTTAAGAGAATAAGTATTCTCAGCACTCACTCAAAGGTAACTATTTGCTGTAGTTACTACATCACATTTTAAAAACTTTCTTTTAAAAGTAGGTGATGGATTTGTGAATTAGCTCGTGATAATCAAGATATATATTTTATACTGTATGCTGTATATTAAAACATCTTCTACACTTTGGATGTATACAATTTTGTCAATAAAGCTGAAAAAAAGATCAGGGTCTTCTTATCTTATGGTTCTTCTCCTATAACAAACCTCACTGAGTGTGCAAGCAATACCTGTGGGAATTCGGGTTTGGGAACTGACACCATAATGTTAATCTGGCTACTGCTGTTCCTATGAGTAATAAATGCCTTTTGTCCCTGATGCAGGAGTCTAGAATGTATCAAATAGACAAGCTAGTTTGTTAGCTTGCAAATGGGGTAAAATCTCAGACCTTTACATAGTTCGAAACTTTCTTAAATACAGGTACCACAGGTGAAACTTGTTAGAAGCAAATTAGATTGTTCTTGTTTCTTGACCATGGAATAAATGAATTGATGAGGGCAAGGGACATATTTCCTCCATAATAAAGTAGATAAATTATAATAGAAGTATAATAAAAATATGGCTCTAGGCCAGGAGTCTAGAAACTTTTCCGAATCCTCTACAATTAATTTCTTATGACTGCAGTTTTGTAACACATGGGAATTTCTATATATTGATCACCTCCTTTTGTACCCATACAAATAAAATAAACCAAATGAACACAGCAAAAAATAATTTGTAACAAGTCAAAACATTGTAAAATCAATTTATGAGAATAAAACTATACATTAGTAGTATAATATTATATGACCATAGGAATGAATATACAAAACTAAACTAACACTTCCCCCATTGGCTTAATTGGTTCTGGATAGAAGCATCAAGGCAGAAAAAAATGTACATTTTTAAAAAGTCTTGCCTTCTGAGAAATAAGCCCCGGATTATGGGAAAATTCTAAAAGCCTTGTCTCTAGATTAGATTTCAAGTATCAAAGTGAAGAAGAACTATTTTTAAATCAACATAACCCAAATACATGAAGTCCTTGCCCACGCCTATGTCCTGAATGGTATTGCCTAGGTTTTCTTCTAGGGTTTTTATGGTTTTAGGTCAAACATGTAAGTCTTTAATCCATCTTGAATTAATTTTTGTATAAGGTGTAAGGAAGGGATCCAGTTTCAGCTTTCTACATATGGCTAGCCAGTTTTCCCAGCACCATTTATTAAATAGGGAATCCTTTCCCCATTGCTTGTTTTTGTCAGGTTTGTCAAAGATCAGATAGTTGTAGATATGTGGCATTATTTCTGAGGGCTCTGTTCTGTTCCATTGATCTATGTCTCTGTTGTGGTACCAGTACCATGCTGTTTTGGTTACTGTAGCCTTGTATTATAGTTTGAAGTCAGGTAGCGTGATGCCTCCAGCTTTGCTCTTTTGGCTTAGGATTGACTTGGCAATGAGGGCTCTTTTTTGGTTCCATATGAACGTTAAAGTAGTTTTTTCCAATTCTGTGAAGAAAGTCATTGGTAGCTTGATGGGGATGGTATTGAATCTAAATTACCTTGGGCAGTATGGCCATTTTCACGATATTGATTCTTCCAATCCATGAGCATGGAATGTTCTTCCATTTGTTTGTATCCTCTTTTATTTCATTGAGCAGTGGTTTGTAGTTCTCCTTGAAGAAGTCCTTCACATCCCTTGTAAGTTGGATTCCCAAGTATTTTATTCTCTTTGAAGCAATTGTGAATGGGAGTTCACTCATGATTTGGCTCTCTGTTTGTCTGTGATTGGTGTACAAGAATGCTTGTGATTTTTGTACATTGATTTTGTATCCTGAGACTTGCTGAAGTTGCTAATCAGCTTAAGGAGATTTTGGGCTGAGACGATGGGGTTTTCTAGATATACAATCATGTCATCTGCAAACAGGGACAATTTGACTTCCTCTTTTCCTAATTGAATAGCCTTTATTTCCTTCTCCTGCCTGATTGCCCTGGCCAGAACTTCCAGCACTATGTTGAATAGGAGTGGTGAGAGAGGGCAGGCTTGTCTTGTGCCAGTTTTCAAAGGGAATGATTCTAGTTTTTGCCCATTCAGTATGATATTGGCTGTGGGTTTGTCATAGATAGCTCTTATTATTTTGAGATATGTCCCATCAATATCTAATTTATTGAGAGTTTTTAGCATGAAGGGTTGTTGAGTTTTGTCAAAGGCCTTTTCTGCATCTATTGACATAATCATGTGGTTTTTGTCTGTGGTTCTGTTTATATGCTGGATAACATTTATTGATTTGCGTATGTTGAACCAGCCTTGCATCCCAGGGATGAAGCTCACTTGATCATGGTGTATAAGCTTTTTGATGTGCTGCTGGATTTGGTTTGCCAGTATTTTATTAAGGATTTTTGCACAAATGTTCAACAAGGATATTGGTCTGAAATTCTCTTTTTTGGTTATGTCTCTGCCAGGCTTTGGTATCAGGACGATGCAGGCCTCATAAAATGTGTTAGGGAGGATTCCCTCTTTTTCAATCGATTGGAATAGTTTCAGAAGGAATGGTACCAGTTCCTCCTTGTACCTCTGGTAGAATTTGGCTGTGAATCCATCAGGTCCTGGGCTCTTTTTGGTTGGTAAGCTATTGATTATTGCCACAATTTCAGAGCCTGTTATTGGTCTATTCAGAGATTCAATTTCTTCCTGGTTTAGTCTTGGGAGGGTGTATTTGTCAAGGAATTTATCCATTTCTTCTAGATTTTCTAGTTTATTTGC
>NW_026654651.1:0-8437 GCF_009828535.3 Hylobates moloch
CCCCCAACCTAGGTTGATAATTCAGCTTAAATCTGAGTTGTGTCAGCGGACTTGGAGTTGGGGTCAGAAACGGCCTTGGCCAATTGTTTGTTGCTCCACTAAGCATCGAAGTTCTGGAGTCAGCAGCGCCCTTCAGTACGTCGTTAGGGATCACATGTGGTGGTCACACAGTTAGGGACAAAAGTCTCTGCCACACCTACAGCTGTGCAACTTTGGTGTGTGACTAAAGAATCTCTCCCCATTCCTCCTCCTCCTCCTCTCTCTTTCTCCCTCTCCCTACCCCAGTCCAATACTGCAGAGTGGGAGAAAGTCATGCACATTAGGAGTTTGGAAAGGATTAGTCAATAGAGCCAGGTCAGATGGTTAGCTTTGGGAGGCTGGGGGGATAAAGTTAGATCCTTCACTTCAACCTAGACCAAAATTAATTCCAGATGGCTTAAAGAATTAAATGTAAAACATGAAGCCATTAAAAACGAAACTTCAAAGGTGCTGTGGGTTAGGAGATGATCCCACAGATGAACCTCCCGAACATGAAAGTAAGAAAAGGAGTCAAAAAGAAAAAGCTTGCTAGATTTGGGTACATAAAAATACAAAACTTCTGCATGCCAGAAAGACATCCAAAGCAAAATTAAAAGGCAAATCACAAAATGTTTGCAACACTGTTTACACCATATACAATAGGTACATATGCAATATGGCTCATAGTATGAATATTTACAGAATTCTTACAAAACAATAAGAAAATGGGGGGAAAACAACAAAATGGAAAAAAGAATGTGAATACATATTTCACAAAAGAAATGCAAATAAAACACATAAGAAAATAGTTTTTAAAAAGCTAGAAATTAAATCAATATTATTTAAACCAACAATAAAATGTCACTCAACCTGTCAAAATTAGCAAATATTTTGAAAATTACATTATCCTAAAGATGTGATAATGATCACACTAGTACACTGCTGTAAATGATGGCAGCCTTTCTGGAAAAACAAAGTAAAGTAGAAATATGTATAAAAGATATCAGGTACACTCCTACTCTGTGAGCTGTAACCCTCACTTTTGGAACCTATTCAAAGGAAATAATAAAAGATATAAAGACATGAATGAAGACCTGCATTTAAAGATATTTCCTATAGCATTATTTATAACACTGGAAGACTAGTAAAGGCCCAAATGCCCATCAGCTGGGAATTCACTTGTAAAAGCTACTTCCTTGTGATGGGATATGAATTAGCCAATGACATTCATAACTAACGCTAAGTGAATAAACTTATGCCACACTGTATACAAATATGATGTCCGTTTTGGAGTATCTCTGTTTCTCTCTCTATCTCTCCCTATCTCTATCTCTCTCTTTCTATCACACAGGCACTTACAAGGAAATTAACCAAAATATTAGTAGAGGTTCTGTCAGCAGGGTGAGTGTATTAACACTCTGTACTTTTTACAAGTATGTAGTACTTCTTTAATAAGAAAAAAACAATTTTTATAATGTAAAACACACAAAATCTTACGTGAGCCCCCATCTCCTAACAGCAAGGTGACAAGCACGGGGGTCTCTGCGAGTTGGATGCTGCGTAGCTGTGAATATTTACGTGACTTCCTGCACACCACCCACCCATATACCCGTGCCATGGTTGGGATATTCTTTAATAGGTCATACAAAATAAAGTTCACCAAATGATGGCGACCTAGGAGTCTAGTAAATTCCTCCATAGGGGACTTTTGTGGAAAGTTGTACCCTAAGCGTTACCCAGTGTGGACTCACTACCCTGACTTCTAAAAATTATCCAGTGAAGTGCCTCAAGCAGAAGGAGCAACCGCTTAAAGCAGCAGTCAGCGAGCTATGGCTTGTGGGCAAACGGACTCACCACTGGTTTTTGTACAGTTAGGAGTTAAGAAGTTATGAGTTAATAAAATAAAGACTTAGGTTTTGGGCATGTTGGGTTTGAAGTAACTGTGAGGCATCTAGGTGTTTTACAATTTTCCATTCTTTTTTTTTTATTATTATACTTTAGGTTTTAGGGTACATGTGCACAATGTGCAGGTTTGTTACATATGTATCCACGTGCCATGTGATCCTGCACCCATTAACTCGTCATTTAGCATTAGGTATATCTCCTAATGCTGTCCCTCCCCCCTTCCCCAACCCCACAACAGTCCCCGGAGTGTGATGTTCCCCTTCCTGTGTCCATGAGTTCTCATTGTTCAATTCCCACCTATGAGTGAGAACATGCAGTGTTTGGTTTTTTGTCCTTGTGATAGTTTACTGAGAATGATGTTTTCCAGTTTCATCCATGTCCCTACAAAGGACATGAACTCATCATTTTTTATGGCTGCATAGTATTCCATGGTGTATATGTGCCACATTTTCTTAATCCAGTCTATTGTTGTTGGACATTTGGGTTGGTTCCAACTCTGCTATTGTGAATAGTGCTGCAATAAACATACATGTGCATGTGTCTTTATAGCAGCATGATTTATAGTCCTTTGAGTATATACCCAGTAATGGGATGGCTGGGTCAAATGGTATTTCTAGTTCTAGATCCCTGAGGAATGGCCACACTGACTTCCACAATGGTTGAACTAGTTTACAGTCCCACCAACAGTGTAAGTGTTCCTATTTCTCCACATCCTCTCCAGCACCTGTTGTTTCCTGATTTTTTAATGATGGCCATTCTAACTGGTGTGAGATGGTATCTCACTGTGGTTTTGATTTGCATTTCTCTGATGGCCAGTGATGATGAGCATTTCTTCATGTGTTTTCTGGCTGCATAAATGTCTTCTTTTGAGAAGTGTCTGTTCATGTCCTTTGCCCACTTTTTGATGGGGTTGTTTGTTTTATTCTTGTAAATTTGTTTGAGTTCATTGTAGATTCTAGATATTAGCCCTTTGTCAGATGAGTAGGTTGCAAAAATTTTCTCCCATTCTGTAGGTTGCCTATTCACTCTGATGGTAGTTTCTTTTGCTGTGCAGAAGCTCTTTAGTTTAATGAGATCCCATTTGTCGATTTTGGCTTTTGTTGCCATTGCTTTTGGTGTTTTAGACATGAAGTCCTTGCCCACGCCTATGTCCTGAATGGTATTGCCTAGGTTTTCTTGTAGGATTTTAATGGTTTTAGGTCTAACATATAAGTCTTTAATCCATCTTGAATTAATTTTTGTATAAGGTGTAAGGAAGGGATCCAGTTGCAGCTTTCTACATATGGCTAGCCAGTTTTCCCAGCACCATTTATTAAATAGGGAATCCTTTCCCCATTTCTTGTTTTTGTCAGGTTTGTCAAAGATCAGATAGTTGTAGATATGCGGCATCATTTCTGAGGGCTCTGTTCTGTTCCATTGATCTATGTCTCTGTTGTGGTACCAGTACCATGCTGTTTTGGTTACTGTAGCCTTGTAGTATAGTTTAAAGTCAGGTAGCGTGATGCCTCCAGCTTTGTTCTTTTGGCTTAGGATTGACTTGGCGATGCGGGCTCTTTTTTGGTTCCATATGAACTTTAAAGTAGTTTTTTCCAATTCTGTGAAGAAAGTCATTGGTAGCTTGATGGGGATGGCATTGAATCTATAAATGACCTTGGGCAGTATGGCCATTTTCACGATATTGATTCTTCCAACCCATGAGCATGGAATGTTCTTCCATTTGTTTGTATCCTCTTTTATTTCATTGAGCAGTGGTTTGTAGTTCTCCTTGAAGAGGTCCTTCACATCTCTTGTAAGTTGGATTCCTAGGTATTTTATTCTCTTTGAAGCAATTGTGAATGGGAGTTCACTCATGATTTGGCTCTCTGTTTGTCTGTTATTGGTGTACAAGAATGCTTGTGATTTTTGTACATTGATTTTGTATCCTGAGAGTTTGCTGAAGTTGCTAATCAGCTTAAGGAGATTTTGGGCTGAGACAATGGGGTTTTCTAGATATACAATCATGTCATCTGCAAACAGGGACAATTTGACTTCCTCTTTTCCTAATTGAATTCCCTTTATTTCCTTCTCCTGCCTGATTGCTCTGGCCAGAACTTCCAGCACTATGTTGAATAGGGGCGGTGAGAGGGGGCATCCCTGTCTTGTGCCAGTTTTCAGAGGGAATGCTTCCAGTTTTTGCCCATTCAGTATGATATTGGCTGTGGGTTTGTCGTAGATAGCTCTTATTATTTTGAGATACGTCCCATCAATACCTAATTTATTGAGAGTTTTTAGCATGAAGGGTTGTTACATTTTTGCATTCTTATGTAAATACCTACATAATATTCTCAATTGTGCCTCTTGCATCTCAGAACATAAAATGTTTACTAGATGCACGCCCCGCCCCCACAACCACTCTGACTTGGCGTTTGGTTATTTGGAGTTGAAACACACGTACCTTAGCCAAACACTCATAAAAATTGTCAAACAGTAGCACCTTCTTTGAAAACCAAAGAAAAAAAAAGTAATATTACCTACATGTAAGACCATGTAAGGGGGAGAAAGTAATTATCTTATATTACCAAGGAGGCTGATCACTTTTGAGAGTAATTTGAAATTTTATATTGAAAAGCCTCCACTATATGCAAACTTATTTACTAAGCAATTTCACTTTTTGGAATTTATTCTAAGTAAATAATTCTGTATGTACATGAAGATTTAGCTACAAGGATGTTCAATGAAGCATTCACTGTGGAGTTGAAAAATTGGAACCAGCCTCAACATCCAGCAGTAAGGAATTTGTTGAACAAATTATGGAACATCTATTTGATGTAATATTATGCATTCATAACACATGCATTATTGATGGACATGCAAAGATGTTCGTGATAGGGTGTCAAGTAAAACAAAATAGGTTACAACAATTATACAATATGAGCCTATTTTTAATGATTATTAATATGTGGAAAAACCATGAAAGAATATAAACAAAAATGCTAACAGTGGTTACCTCTATGTGATGAGATTATGGATAATTTTTATTTTTCTCCTTTTTTGCTCATCTGGACTTTTGAATTTTTATGCAATGAACATACGTTATTTATGCCCCCACTCCCTTTCCACTCCCAAATCCCCAGAAGTAAACTAAAAGCTGATGAAAATACAGTCTGACATGTCTTACAGCATTTTTCAGAAGTGTTGTGCAAATATTATTTGGAATTAATTTTCATCTAGATTGAAGTGAAAGATCTAACTTTATCCCTCCCGTCCCCACCAAAGGCTAACCAACTGATCCAGCTCCATGGACTAATCCTTTCCAAACATTTCATGTACATGACTCTCTCCCATTCTGCGTATTTAAAATGAACCAAATGCTGGGCGCAGTGGCTCGTACCTATAGTTTTAGCTACTCAGGAAGCTGAGGCTGGAGGATTGCTTGAGGCCAGGAGTTCAAGACCAGCCTGGGCAACATAGTGAGACCCCAACTCCACAAACAAACAAGCAAAACGTGCCAGAAAGCACCATGTTTCTGTTACCTATTGCTACAAAACAAGATACTCAAACATAATACTCATACCCAATACTCATAATACCCATACGCATACTCAAACAATATACTCATACTTACTGCTACAAAACAGTATACTCAAACATAATACTCATACCTAATACTCATAATACCCATATGCGTACTCAAACAATATAGTCATACTTATTGCTACAAAACAATATACTCAAAATTTAGTGGCTTAAGACAGCCATCATTTTATTATTCGCTCCAGATGTTGCAGTCTGGGAAGAGTTCAATGGGTAGAGCTTGTCTTGCTCCACGTGGTGTCAGCTTGGGTAGATTGACCAGCTAGAGCTGGCTGGAATGGCTCAACTTGGGTAATCAGCTGGGGCCTCGGCTGTCATCGTTGCCCAGTGGGAAGTGGGTAGTTCCTTGATTCTCCCGCTGTGGCCTCTTCACGTGGTGAGTGTGGGCTTTCCTCCTGGCATGACATCTCAGGGTAGCTGGACTTCTTACATGGCAGCTGGCTCCCCCCAGAGGACAAAAGCAGATGCTTTGGGGCCTTTGAAAGACGTTGGGCTGGGCACAGTGGCTCACATTTATAATCCCTGCACTTTGGGAGGCCGTTGGGGGAGGATCACTTGAGCCCAGGAGTTTAAGACCAGCCTGGGCAACATGGCGAAATCCCATCTCTACAAAAAATACAAAAGTTAGCTGGGTGGGGTGGCATGAGCCTATAGTCGCAATTACTCAATGGGCTGAGGTGGGAGGATCACTTGAGCCCAGGCGGGGGAGGCTGCAGTGAGCTGTCATCATGCCACTGCACTCCAGCCTGGACAACAGAGCAAGATGTTGGCTCTAAAAATGAAAGAAAAAAAAAAAAAAAAAGATGTAGATCTAGAATTGGCCCAGGATCACTTCTGCCACACACTTGACTCATTAAAGCAGGCCCAGGCAAGGCCAAATTTAAAGTGAGTTCTGGGAGGTGCAGTTCATTGGGAATCACCAGAAGAGCATTCCCCCACACTCAGCATTTACAGGAATATGTTAGCAGATTCTCTGGATATGCAGACTGCTGGACTACCAATGTATCAGTCACAGTAATTTATATCCCCTCTACTGGATTTCTCAAATTTGGCAATACCTGTAAAAGGACAGTTTGTTATATATTTTACTGCTAATTTGCACCTCTCATTTGACACGGTGCACGACTGATCTGTTGAAACATCTTAAAATGACTATTTTTATATATGCCAGCCAGTGACATAACTGTCATTAAAATATCAACATCTACTTATGATTCTCTTAGAAAGAGCTAATAGCATCAATAAATTTGAGTTCAAATATTGCTTCAGAGCCAGACTTCTCTGGTGAGATTCAAATTAGGCTATGTATTTTGGATGCAAGTTCAAAAACCATTTCCAGCCAGATCAGTGTCTATCCCAAATTGGCAGGAATGACCAGAGTAGCCCACAGACATTCAGCTGAAGTCACTCTGGCTATGGAAGGCAGGTGAGGTGTTGCCTGATAGGGAAAGGGGAATGTGGGAACTGGGGTTCGGGGACAGCAGTGAAACTTCTTGACCTCCCCACTCCCCCCACCACAGCACCTGCCTGTACCATTTTCCTTAGGACAAAAATTGTGTTCCTTGGTTCTTTCTGCTGTCTACTGTCTTTTCCGTCTCTCCCTGTCTGCTAGTGATAAGGTTTGGCTGTGTCCCCACCCAAATCTCATCTTAAATTGTAACTCCTACAATTCCCATGTGTCATGGGAGGAAGCTGGTGGGAGGTGATTGAATTATGGGGGTGGGTCTTTCCTGCACTGCTCTCATAATAGTGAATGAGCCTCATGAGATTTGACCTTTTAAAAACTGGGAGTTTCCCTGCACAAGCTCTCGATCTTTTTGCCTGCTGCCATCCATGTAAGACGTGACTTACTCCTCCTTGCCTTCTGCCATGATTGTGAGGCCTCCGCAGCCACGTGGAACTGTGAGTCCAATTAAACCTTTTTCTTTTATAAATTGCCCAGTCTCAGGTATACCTTTATCAGCAGTGTGGAAACAGACTAATATAGCTGGTAATTGACACAATATTATACAACTCAAGTCTTTCTGGGATTAAGACAATATGAGGTGTACACTCTAACTGTCCACCCCTCAGCTCTTTGCACACCTTCCACTACTCCTGCTGGAGTTTTCCTCTTTCCTCATACCCAAACCCCTGAAAGAAGAGCCTGCACTCATGTCTCTTCCATCTCACTTCCCACTCAGTTGTTAGCCTACCCTGTCTCCATCTCCCCCTTCCCCAGAAAGGTCCAGGCAAAGCTTACCCATGACCACCACCCTTAAATCCCTAGTAGACTCTCATCAGCCCATGTGGCTTAACTTCTCTGCAGCTAAAACACCATTGATCCTTCCATCCATTCTTGGCACGTGCTTTTATTTGCTTGGTTTTTAGAGCACCTGTGTTCTCTTCCTGTCTTTCCATCCAGCCCCTCTCAGTCTCCTACATGGGCTTCCTCCCTCTGCCCACACCTTGCATGTTGATGTGCCCATCTACCTGTGCTTGGCCTTCCTTTGACTCATAAATTCATGCTAGGCCAAAAGTTCTTAATCTTGAGTCCAGGACTTCATGAAACCCATGATTCCAGAACCAGAAGCCATATGAAGATTTTTGAGTGTGTTATTGTTCTGAGGAGAAAGCCAAAGCTTTCAAAAGATTCCTCCAGGCTGCTGTTACCTACACAAGGACAACCCATTGTCTTAGGCCATGTCATCTGCTCTCCTGGCTTCATCTCAACCCCACAGGCTGAAGATTTGTTAATATTCATTTCCAACCTGTGTGTCTTTCCTACGCCCCAGTCCTGTGTATGGGTTAGGCCTGTGAATACTTTTCTAAAACTCCTTCTGAGCCACTGAAGTCCCAGGCTGCTGGTGACTCAGAGGTGCTCAAAAACTCTGCTGCAAAAAGCAAGTGTCATAATATTATTCTCTAGCCTGGGTTAATTATAGTGATTTTTCTCTATTCA
>NW_026654652.1:0-8436 GCF_009828535.3 Hylobates moloch
TTTTTTTTTTTTTTTTTTTTTTTGAGACGGAGTCTCGCTCTGTCGCCCAGGCTGGAGTGCAGTGGCGCGATCTCGGCTCACTGCAAACTCCGCCTCCCGGGTTCAGGCCATTCTCCTGCCTCAGCCTCTCCGAGTAGCTGGGACTACAGGCGTCCGCCACCACGCCCGGCTAATTTTTTGTATTTTTAGTAGAGACGGGGTTTCACCGTGGTCTCGATCTCCTGACCTCGTGATCCACCCGCCTCGGCCTCCCAAAGTGCTGGGATTACAAGCGTGAGCCACCGCGCCCGGCCCAATTCCTTAAGAAGTAACCCAAACAAGGAAATCTGTAGCCGTTTAGTGCCCACCTGCTTTGTGCACCTGGTGAGGCCTCACCGACACTGTTACCTCTTGATAAATCGCAGCCCTGCAGTGGGAAGGCCTCAGCCACTGCTGCCTGCCGGTCACTGTCAGCAGACACGAGGCCCCTATCCCCAGGGACTGCAGGCCCGCCTTCCCTCCCGGACGGGGTCATGCAATCCTGCAGGCGATCATCAGCTCTTCTCTGGGGGCCACCTTTATCCTGGGGTGGGGCTGGAACTGGCTGCGTGTACCTCTTCCCAACTCCGTTATCCCGGGGTGGGGCTGGAACTGGCTGCGTGTACCTCTTCCCAACCTCAAATTAATCCGGGATGGGGCTGGGAACTGGCTGCGGTGTACTCGCCCCCAACTCCGTTATCCCGGGGTGGGGCTGGAACTGGCTGCGTGTACCTCTTCCCAACTCCACATTCTGGGACGTTCTATTGGGGTTTCAGGGCAGCCAGGGTGGGGGCACAGACACCACAGAAAGGGGCAAGTCCACCCGACACACAGCCCCCAGCGCAGCACTGCCCAGGACCGCCACGAAGGGCAGCAAGCCCCCAGCCACAGATGTGCGTTTCCTGGCCTACAGGTGTCTGAAGAAACACGAGGCCACACCCAACGCAGCCACTGCTGGCCTCCGGTTGAGGAAGCTCCGAGAGTGGCTTGCAGGCCCCACGCTCCCTGGCTGGACCCAGTAACAGAGTCTGTACCCCCAACCCCAGCATGGCCGGCTGAACCCTTTCCTGTCTCATGAACACACACATAAGGCAAGCGGGGCTCCCGACAAAGCCTGAATTTCCAGCTCCCAGAACACACTGTCTCTCCTCCCACGCGCTGTGCTGTGATTTAAGGGACTCACTGAAGGCAGGCACTGTGTGCTCCTAAGGGTGCAGCGTCTTAACTCTGCTGCGTGTGGCGCTTACGCTCGAGCCTAGCACGCGGCCGTGCTCCTTACCCCCCTCATAGTAGTGCTGCGTGGACTCCTCGAAGGACCGGTCGTAGCTCTGCTCCGTGTAGGATGACTGCTGGTAGGCGTAATCGCCGTGGCCTGTGCGAAACGGAGACGGCAACAGTCAGCAGAGGCTGCGCACCGCACAGGTCCCGGAGGAGGCAACTGAGACCCAGGCTGGGGAGATGCTGTCGGGCCAGGGAGGCAACAAGAGCTGGCAGGACCTGTGTCCCCCCAGACCATGCCCCACCCTCCTGAGCCTCGGCCTCCTCACTGAAACACAGACATCAATGCCTCCTTCTCGGGGCGACTGTGAAGCTACCTGGGGATTTATGCAGAGGATCAGCGCTCTCAGTGCCTGCCACACAGCCATGCTAGTGACCCGACTGCCTTCTCCTCCCCACCGCTAGCTCCTGGGAGGACGCAGGCAGGGGTGTCCAACCCTTACCGAGGCCTTCGCTGCATGTGACCATCATGTGGCAAGGGTGGCTTGCCCTGCTGCCACCTGCCCACCTGCCTGTGCACCTGCCGCTTGCTGGCTGAGGCCAGCTCCCTGCCTGGATGCCTCCCAGGGATCAACCCAGCCTTTAAGACCACTTTATTTTATTGTTTTTTTTACTTTATTTAGAGACAGGGTCTTGCTCTGTCACCAAGGCTGGAGTGCGGTGGCGCGATCATGGCTCAATGCAGCTTCAGCCTCCTGGGCTGAAGCGATCCTCCTGCCTCAGCCTCCCAAAGTGCCGGAATGACAGGTGTGAACCGCTCTTCTCAGCCAAGACCACTTTCAGTATCCCCTCCACAAGCCCTGGACTACGCAAAGACTGAAAGGTGACGACAGTAAAATACTCTGCAGAGATGAGAAGGGGCAGGAGGAGGTGCTGCAGGTGGAGCCATCACCTTCAGGGCATTCTCTGTGAAGCTGGGAGGCGCCTTCTTGAACATTTCCACCTATCTACAGCTGGGGGCTGCAATTATCCGCCTCCAACTCCCACAGCCTTTCAGGAAGTAGAGGCAAGGCCGCGTGGAGGTGAGTGCAGCGGTGTGTGCCATAGCTTCTCTCTGCAGAGGCCAGGCACCACTGCCAGCCCAGCTCACCCCGTCCCCTACCTTGCTCCTGCACGGCATCTGGCCACTCTGCCTGTAGCCCACGCCTGAGCTGGAACGACTGAGGACACACTGCAGTGCCCACACCCTCCTTGCCCCTCCTTGCCCTCCCCACCCTCGTCGCCCTCCTCGCCCCTGCAGCTGCTCTGCGTTCCTGGGCGGGGTCAGGCTGCCGCCAGTGCTCACCGTCGGGGTAGTACTGTTGGCCCATGGGCTCCGCAGCGCCCTGGCTGTGGCTGTACTGCTCGCCATAGTATTCCTCCTGGCCCAGGTACTGCTGGGAAGAGCCTGCGGGGGAACCACATTCAGCGCCAGCGCGTGCCGCGCCCTCCTCCCTCGGAGGACTTCCTCGCTCGCTGGGGAAACTGAGGCCTTGCTGAACGGCCTCACCCACCGAGAACACCCCACGCCGTCACTGTATCCGACTTATGTTTTGTATTTTTAGTACAGAGTTTCACCACGTTGGCCAGACTGGTCTTGAGCACCTGGCCTC
The DNA here is from genome assembly GCF_009828535.3 of Hylobates moloch. Classification (NCBI taxonomy): domain Eukaryota; kingdom Metazoa; phylum Chordata; class Mammalia; order Primates; family Hylobatidae; genus Hylobates; species Hylobates moloch. The sequence continues at coordinate 2,889 of NW_026654652.1, forward strand.
GGGGGATCCGCCCACCTCGGCCTCCCAAAGTGCTGGGACTACAGGCATGAGCCTCGCCTGTGACACTCTTAATGACAACTGCCGCCCCTGCCCCCAACACTGACGCCTCGGGGACAGCAGACCCTCCACGGGCCACACCCCGGCCCTCACCCCCAGCGTCCACACTCAACGTAATACCAAGGCGCCAAGCCTCACTCCCCCAGGCTCCCCGCAGAGGAGCACACAAAGCCTGGCGTTTCACGACCCGCGGCGGTCAGCTGTGCCCGAGACCTGGCCCGGCCGGGCGTTACCTTGCTGGGAGGGCCGGTAGGGCGCCATGGGCCGCTGCCCCATCATGCTGCTCCCCTGGCTGCCCTGCCCCATCATGGCGATGGACGACTGGCCCTGGTAGTGCTGGCTGCCGCCCTGCGCCGAGCTGTAGTGCGACGTGGCCGCCTGCTGCTGCATCATGGAGACTGAACGACAGGACAGAGGCCCCACATCACCCTGGGAAGCCACCCGCCCTCCCTCCCACACCCAACTACCTCCTGCGCCCGGGCGGGCTCCTCGTTATTTTCCTGTGCTCCCCACGAGAACGTCGTCCTCCACTGCAAGGCACATGTCCCCTATGTGGCCTGCACTGACGCCCTGCATGCTCAGACCCGCTGCTTGCACCATTTAAAAATGTGCCGACGTGCAGAAAACAACAGGGAGAGCCCCCGGGCGGGAAGATCCAGCGGCTTCCACAGCCAACAACCACCTTTCCACCTCTCCTCGGACACACGGCTCCCGTGACAATCCCACTGCCACCGTGGCTCGAGTCCTGTTCTCCCTGGTCCTTTGAGCTGGCCTCACACTGTCCCTTCCTTAGCAGCTTTGCAACCTCACAGCCCTTCACATTGGCCTGTTGTACACGTCCCCTGCTCAGGAGCCCCTAGTGGAGCCCCGTCCAACAGAAATGACACAAGCCACACTTTTTTAAGTTTCTAGTAACCACATTGAAAAAGTAAAAACAAACAGGTGAAATCCATTTTAATCATGCATTTTATTTGAGTCAGTACGTCCACAATAAATGCTTAACATTCAGTTATTGTGAGAAAATCCTAAGGAGGTCCTCGGCACCCTTTTTTGGCACTAAGCCTCTGAAGTCCGTGTGTCTCCAACACTCAAGAAACTCAACCGGGACCGACGCCCACAAAACGCGACCGGGGCTGATGCTCATGGAACGCGACGGGGACCCGCTGCTTCTCAAGTGCCCAACACCACACGTGGCCACCATGGTGGACGGCCCCGCTCTCGGGCTCCCGCTGCCCTGCAGAAAGGCTGGGGCCTCTGGCCCAGCGCTTCTGGCCCCTTGTCTTCTCCACTGACGTGCCTCTGGCCAGGCTGTTCCCTCCCCGGGGAACAACTCTACCCCACCTCTGAGAGCCCAGTGCTGTCTGTCCAGACCCAGTGCCAGTGGCCCCCATTCCCTGGAGCATTCCCTGAGACTCCATGGGAAACACCCCAGCCCCTCGCAAAGCTGGGGGACAGGAGGAGTTGATTGTGCACCCACTGGCGCCCATCGCTCCGGAAGCTCTCAGAGGCGGCGGCCAGCCCCGATTCACGGGCCCCTCCCCTCCAGCACCCAGCAGGAGGGCAGCTTCCCGGGGAACACATGTCCAACGTGCATGTGTCAAGGGTCTTGGAGGCAGGCCCAGGCCCCCCGGGGTTGCAGAGGCAGAGTAGGTACCTGGGTTGGACTGCATGTTGATGTTGGTCCGAGACACGTAGTTGCCGATGGTGCCTTGCCCCTGCATGGGGACGCCCTGCGAGGCGGGCCCCGCATGGCTGTAGCCGGGCCCAGAGATGCTCATGGAGGTGGTGGGTAGCGTGTTAGGTGCCGTCTGCTGCATGGACACGTGGCTCGGCCCTGGCAGGGGGAGCAGGGAGTGGTGTCAGGCGCTGGGAAGCCAGGTCACCACTTCTGAAGGTGAAGACATCCCAATTTCCCTTCAAGTGATTTTGGGAAGAGTTGCTATCAACAGCACTATTAATGATTAAGTGACTAATAAAGAAATAAGTGGCCGGGAGCAGTGGCTCATGCCTGTAATCCCAGCACTTTGGGAGGCCGAAGTGGGTGGAGCACCTGAGGTCAAGAGTTCAAAACCAGCCTGGACAACATGGTCAAACCCCGTCTCTACTAAAAATACAAAAAAAATTAGCCAGGTGTGGTGGCACCTGCCTATAATCCCAGCTACTTGGGAGGCTGAGGCAGGAGAATTCTTGAACATGGGAGGCGGAGGGTGCAGTGGGCCAAGATCATGCCATTGCACTCCAGCCTGGCCCACTAGTGAGACTGTCTCAAAAAATAATAATAATAATAAATAAATAAAAGAAAGCAGCATACATGCTAGCAAAGTACCATATGAATCGTTTATTTGTTATTTTGTTATTATTTTCTGAGACAGGGTCTGACTCTGTCACCCAGGCTCCAGGGCAGTGGCACGAACAAGGCTCACTGCAGACTCACCCTCCCAAGCTCAAGTGACCCTCTCTCCTCAGCCTCCCAGGTATTTAACAGTTTGGACTACAAGTGTGCACCATCACACCCGGCTAATATTTTTACGTTTTGTAAAGATGGGGCTTTGCCATATTGCCCAGGCTGGTCTCAAACTCCTGGCCTCAAGTAGTCTGCTGGTTTAGGCCTCACAAGGGGTTGGGATTAGAGGTCTGAGCCACCACGCCCGGCCTGTTATATTACTGTTAATAGTCTCCAAATGTTATCCATGCTTCTCAGTCCAAAGACAGGAGCATTCCATTCTTATTACACGATCCACCTGGAACCCTGCAACTTGCGTTTGAAATGGATGGAACGTGACAGTGTCAGAGAGCGCGGGCAATCTGCAGCAGGAGCTTATCCCAGCCGAACGGCAAGCTCGCTGCGGCCCTGAGCCTGGGCGATGGCAGTCGACCTGTGGCTACCCCAGGAGTGGGTCCCCATGCCCAGCCCTGTGAGGGGTGGGGTGCCCCACCATGGCAGCCGGCTGCCCAAGGGCTGCCTCGGTGGCCTCGTGGCCAGGAACACCCTCTTCCCCCACCGCACTCACCGTTGCCAATCTGGCCCTGCAGGAGGGAGGAGGGTGGCAAGCCCGTGCTGATGGCGTCACTCAGGCTGCCCTGGGAGTGCAGGCCCTGGCTGGAGCCACTCTGAGTCAGGGCTCCGGGGCCCAGGTTCATGTTCTGCGTGGGCGGCTGCAGGCAACAGAAGTTTTCAGGGAAGAACGGTTAATTTACAGACAGCGACCTCCACAAGCCAGGCCAGGGATGAGAGGGCACCCGAGATTTGCCGCCAGACGTCATGCCACCTGGTCAATGTTCATTATCAGCAGCCATCGTCACAGCCAGGTGACCGCGGAGCACCAGGCCCAGATGGAGATGGCAGAGTGAGCGTCTGGGTGAGCGTTCAGAACTCTACTGAGTATCAAGTTCATCCACATGTGCCTGGGTGTGAAAAGCTGGACCTCCTTCTCCTGGGACAGCAGGGAACCCCTTCCCGGCCCACCAGGCTGAACGCACCCCGTCCCCCTGAGGCACAGCTGCCCAGTACCTCTGTGCTCCCCGACCACGACCCCTCTGTGCCGAGAGCCTTGGCACAGGCGGGGTCCCTCTCCTGTGTCTCCTGCTCCTGCTGCGTGTGCCCCTCCCCCTCACTCCCCCACCCCACGCCCACCTCAGATCACACCACACAGAAGGGAGTGAGTGTGAAGTGGCCCTCAGCACTCTCCCAGATGGAGGTGAAACAGCAGCAGCTCTGGAGGTCTGCACACACATGCTGTCTACACCTGGCCAAGAAAAGGAAATTTCCACCACGACCTGCGGGTGTCTGCAGGGTGAAGAACTGCAATTTGACAGGTCAGTGGAGGTGGGTTTCACATTTTTACTGGCAAAACACATCCTAGCATTTATGTCATCACTTGCCGAAGACTAAGGGTCCCTAGGAGATACATCATTCCCGGCGACATGTCTGTCCCGGAACCCCGTCAGCAGGACAGAGGCTGCAGCAGCACGACCTCGTCTTCACTGTGACAATTTAATCTTGGAAAAATGCATTTTAAAAAATCAAACAAAATAAAATATTTGAACTAACACTGGGAGAATGTACTGTGCCGGGCATGTTTTCTTTTAAGTTCCGTTTTCACCCACAGCAGCGCATGTGCACGGTTCACAGCGGCTCAAAGCACCCGGAGAGGTTCCAGGGAGACGCAGGGGCCCCCACCCCACCTCTCCCGACCCCCCGACCCGAGAGCTGCGGCCGCTCCTAGAGTGGCTCCTCCGGGGCTTCCCTCCCTTCAATACATAACGAGGCTGAGCCACAGTTCTGACCTGGCCACCTCAGACGCTGTCATTACCCCCGGTCTGTCAGGAAGGGGTGGTCACCACCGCCCACACTCCCGTTTCTGGTGGCTCTAGTGGTATTTTTGGTTTCTCTGAGTCATCTTTGCTACCTGAGGTGACATGCCCACAATTCCGATTTTAGGCAGTGCCGGAGTCCTTGCTGGGTAAAGGAGGCCAACCCCCCGCGGGTACTCACGGCAGGAAGCAGGGACTGCATGTTCTGGTTGGAGTCTGCGATCGTGGCCAGGTATACCAGGTTCCGGTGCAGGATCTGCTGGTACCTGCAGGAGAGGGGGCACACATGAGGCAGGAGGACAGGACCACGGAGTCCCCAGGTGGATCCAAGGTGGAAGTAAAGTGTGAACAAGACAGCCTGACATCCAGCCAAACCCCATGAGGACATGGACCCCAGATGACACCCAGCTGGACACAGGCAGGTGGCAGGGTGCGGGGGTCTAGGTGGGGATGGCAGGGCAGCCTCTACCCTAAACCCTGAGCAGGCTCCCAACCCATGACAAAAACTCTGGAAAGACTCTAAGGTAACAGCTAAGCGGAAGCTGGCACTGGTCTGTTCAGAGGATGGAGACGGGGGTAGGGCACAAGGAGGCAGGGGCCTGAAGGTGACAGAGGAACAGAGCCCTCGTCCAGCTAAGCCAGGCAGTGGGCAGACTCCGTAGAGCCAGCGACCCTGAGAAAGCCCTGGAAAGAAATGGGGAAGCACAGTTCTGCCAGGGAAGGCCCCTCGTACACCTCGCACAAGTGGGGACCCAGTCCCTTCACCCCACTCACACCCAGGGGTGTCTGAGGCCATTCACCCACTTCCCACCTCCAGGTCAGTCTGACGGCCACTTGGACAGCCGCTTGGAGGGTGGCAGGCTGGCCACGCACCCCTCCTATGCATCGGGCCCTAGGTTCACAGGGTCACAGGAGGTCCCACCTGGAGCAGGTGCTGTCTCCTGGTGCGCTGGCTGTTGGCCGCAGAGCTGCCCAGAGAGGCTGGCCCAGGCCTCCCCACACTGCTCCTGCCTCCCACCTTCCGCCTCCCTCAGAACTACTCCAGTTTTGGCAGCAACGCTTCGCAGCTGTGCTGGGGACTCTCGGGACACATCTGACCTCCATGATGGGGACTCCTGGGACATATCCGACCTCCATGATGGGGACTCCTGGGACATATCCGACCTCCATGATGGGG
>NW_026654653.1:0-8436 GCF_009828535.3 Hylobates moloch
GTAAACTCCAGTCCCCAGGACACGAGAGACACCCAAGCCTCGGGCCCTATGGGCACTCTCGGCGCCACGGCTGCTGCCAGACTGAGGGCTGCACTCTGCAAATCTCGGGACCCACCGCACCAAGAGGGCAGGGAGAAGCCAGAAAAGGAAGGACTCTATGAAATGCACTGAGATGTCTGTGTAAAGTCAAACATAAATCTGGCCTACGTGCACATCCAGGCGCAACACCCTTCCTTAAACCTATTTATGACACAGAGTCCTTTGCTCACGTGTTTTCCTGCTGACCCTCTCCCCACCATTACCCTATAGTCCTGCCACATCCCCCTCGCCGAGATAGTAGAGATAGTGATCAATAAATACTGAGGGAACTCAGAGACCAGTGCCGGTGCTGGCCCTCACTTGCTGAGCGCCGGTCCCCTGGGCCCACTTTTCTTCCTCTATACTTTGTCTCTGTGTCTTATTTCTTTTCTCAGTCTCTCGTCTCCACCTTTTGAGAAATACCCACAGGTGTGGAGGGGTAGGCAGCGGGAGTTGTTGCCCCTGAAAACCCTGAGGAACAAACGGCCGAATTGGGAATGCCCCAGTTGGTTGCGGGGCCTTAGGCTGGCCCCTTTTCCCGTTTCCTGACAACAGTTGCCCATTTTTATCAAATTTAGAATGACATTGGTTAGCCCAATGTTTTCCTTTTCCACATCTTGGACATAGGCCAGTTGGCTCTTTGTTTTTTGTTGTAGTAGTTTGGGTTGTTATATTTTGTTTATTTGAGACTGGGAAATTCTTTTTTAGATGAACAATTTGGCCACAGTAATAACATTTTCCCCCAAATGTTCTAACTTGTCCTCTTAAAGCGACTCTAGCTATTGCTTGAGCCATTAGCATAGCTCCTCCAATCCCATCACAGGATTTTATGTACCCTGAGATTACATCTGATCCTGCTGGGACCTTCCCTTTAATGGCTTAATGGCTGATTGACGCTCAGGATTGGCATTTTCGTACGCCATCAACTCCACTATGACCTTACGGGCATTCTCATCGGTAATTGACTTTTGAGCAGAATCTTGGATTCTTGCCACAAAATCAGGGTAGGGCTCTTTAGAGCCTTGTCTTCTTGTATTGAATGAGGGGCTGGCAGTTCCTGGTTCTTGGATTTTTTCCCAGGCCCTAACGCAGATAGCTCTAACTTGCTTAATGGCCTCATTTTGTGTTACTGCTTGTTGATTAATAGTGCTCCAATTTTGACCTGTTCCTAATAGTTGATCTGCATCTATGTTAACTGGAGGATTGGTGGCCCTATTTTTTGGACATGCTCTTGTGCCCCATCAATCCACTAGGTCTTAAATTGTAAAAATTGAGAAGGTGAGAGTGTTGATTTGGCCAAAATCTCCCAATCATAAGGAATGAGTCTATGTCCATGAGCAATGAAATCTAATAATGTTCTCATATAAGGGGAGTTGGGTCCATACTGTTTTACTCCCTCTTTCATATCTTTTAGTATTTTCATAGAAAAGGACTCATATCTGGCATCAGCTAGAGGAGGCACTCCCTCTTGGGCCCCTTTTCCAGGTGGTACAGGTTCTAATATTATATGGATCTGCCACGCCTTAATATCTCCTTGTTTTCTTGCCTTATCAATAATTTCACATAATGCACTACCCTGTCCAATAGCTGGTACTTTAGGATTAAGTCTCATAGTGGGTGACTGAGGATAGCGCCCTGCCCTGTGGTGCTGGAAACATTTCTGTCTGTCCATACTGATTTTCTGGGGTTGGCCGATACTGAAGTTCAGCTGGTGGCCAGTATTGATGGGCTACTGGCGGTTGGGTCTTATTTTCTATCGGCTGATATTGTGGATACTGTATCTGGATTGGCATTGCTGTGTAGAGACTCTATCCTTTTCTATTGGATATTCTCATGGGGTTTGTACTTGTCTAACCTGCGTTTGAGGTTGTAATGTTGCACGCATCTGAACCGCTGGAGGAGGAGTTGCCCATCGTGGTTTAGACTCTGATAACCCCAATAATTCTGGACATTTTCTCCCCAATTTTGATGGTTCAGAATATATTACCTCCTGTAATGGATTGTAGTCAACATTTTGCATTGACCGGGCCATTACAGACTCTGCTACAATGTGAACTTTCCATTCCTTTCTTGAATTCTGTCCCTGCCTCTTCTTCACAATTTATTACACAGCTTTCAGGGCCATCAGAAACTGAAACACTATCTTCTCCTGTTTGAAACCATTATAAAGCTGCTTTAATAATGGCCCAATCATTCCACATTGTAAGTGGGATGATTTTACCCCCCCGCCCCCACCATTTGCTTGTTTTAATTCTTTGCCAGTTTTTTTCCCAATCCTTTAGATCTAAAGTTCCCTGTTCTGGAAACCATGGGCAGAATTGTTCTATTGTTTCAAATAGCATGAATCAGCAAATGTAAAAGAACAGAAATTATAACAAACTGTATCTCAGACCACAGTGCAATCAAACTGGAATTCAGGATTAAGAAACTCACTCAAAACCACTCAACTATATGGAAACTGAACAACCTGCTCCTGAATGACTACTGGGTACATAATGAAATGAAGGCAGAAATAAACACGTTATTTGAAACCAACGAGAACAAAGACACAACATACCAGAATCTCTGGGACACATTCAAAGCAGTGTGTAGAGGGAAATTTATAGCACTAAATGCCCACCAGAGAAAGCAGGAAAGAGCTAAAATTGACACCTTAACATCACAATTAAAAGAACTAGAAAAGCAAGAGCAAACACATTCAAAAGCTGGCAGAAGGCAAGAAATATCTAAAATCAGAGCAGAACTGAAGGAAATAGAGACACAAAAAACCCTTCGAAAAATTAATGAATCCAGGAGCTGTTTTTTTGAAAAGATAAACAAAATTGACAGACCGCTAGCAAGACTAATAAAGAAGAAAAGAGAGAAGAATCAAATAGAAACAATAAAAAATAATAAAGGGGATATCACCACTGATCCCACAGAAATACAATCTACCATCAGAGAATACTACAAACACCTCTATGCAAATAAACTAGAAAATCTAGAAGAAATGGATAAATTCCTCGACAAACACACCCTCCCAAGACTAAACCAGGAAGAATTTGAATCTCTCAATAGACCAATAACAGGCTCTGAAATTGTGGCAATAATCAATAGCTAAAGCTTACCAACCAAAAAGAGTCCAGGACCTGATGGATTCACAGCCAAATTCTACCAGAGGTACAAGGAGGAACTGGTACCATTCCTTCTGAAACTATTCCAATTGACAGAAAAAGAGGGAATCGTCCCTAACACATTTTATGAGGTCAGCATCGACCTGGTACCAAAGCCTGGCAGAGACATAACCAAAAAAGAGAATTTCAGACCAATATCCTTGATGAACATTGATGCAAAAATCCTCAATAAAATACTGGCAAACCGAATCCAGCAGCACATCAAAAAGCTTATCCACCATGATCAAGTGGGCTTCATCCCTGGGATGCAAGGCTGGTTCAACATACGAAAATCAATAAATGTAATCCAGTATATAAGCAGAACCAAAGACAAAAATCACATGATTATCTCAATAGATGCAGAAAAGGCCTTTGACAAAATTCAACAACCCTTCATGCTAAAAGCTCTCAATAAATTAGATATTGATGGGACATATCTCAAAATAATAAGAGCTATCTATGACAAACCCACAGCCAATATCATACTGAATGGGCAAAAACTGGAAGCATTCCCTTTGAAAACTGGCACAAGACAGGGATTCCCTCTCTCACCACTCCTATTCAACATAGTGTTGGAAGGTCTGGCCAGGGCAATCAGGCAGGAGAAGGAAATAAAGGGTATTCGATTAGGAAAAGAGGAAGTCAAATTGTCCCTGTTTGCAGATGATATGATTGTATATCTAGAAAACCCCATTATCTCAGCCCAAAATCTCCTTAAGCTGATAAGTAACTTCAGCAAAGTCTCAGGATACAAAATCAATGTACAAAAATCACAAGCATTCTTGTACACCAATCACAGACAAACAGAGAGCCAAATCATGAGTGAACTCCCATTCTCAATTGCTTCAAAGAGAATAAAATACCGAGGAATCCAACTTGTAAGGGACGTGAAAGACCTCTTCAAGGAGAACTACAAACCACTGCTCAATGAAATAAAAGAGAATACAAACAAATGGAAGAACATTCCATGCTCATGGGTTGGAAGAATCAATATCGTGAAAATGGCCATACTGCCCAAGGTAATTCATAGATTCAATGCCATCCCCATCAAGCTACCAATGACTTTCTTCACATAATTGGAAAAAACTACTTTAAAGTTCATATGGAACCAAAAAAGAGCCCACATCGCCAAGTCATTCCTAAGCCAAAAGAACAAAGTTGGAGGCATTATCCTACCTGACTTCAAACTATACTATGAGGCTACAGTAACCAAAACAGCATGGTACTGGTACCACAACAGAGACATAGATCAATGGCTCAGAACAGAGCCCTCAGGAATAATGCCACATATCTACAACTATATGATCTTTGACAAACCTGACAAAAACAAGCAATGGGATAAGGATTCCCTATTTAATAAATGTTGCTTGGAAAACTGGCTAGCCATATGTAGAAAGCTGAAACTGGATCCCTTCCTTACACCTTATACAAAAAATAATTCAAGATGGATTAAACACTTACATGTTAGATCTAAAACCATAAAAACCCTAGAAGAAAACCTAGGCAATACCATTCAGGACATAGGCATAGGCAAGGACTTCATGTCTAAAACACCAAAAGCAATGGCAACAAAAGCCAAAATTGACAAATGGGATCTAATTAAACTAAAGAGCTTCTACACAGCAAAAGAAACTACCTTCAGAGTGAACAGGCAACCTACAAAATGGGAGAAAATTTTCACAACATACTCATCTGACAAAGGGCTAATATCCAGAATCTACAATGAACTCAAACAAATTTACAACAAAAAAACAAATAACCCCATCAAAAATTGGGCAAAGGACATGAACAGACACTTCTCAAAAGAAGACATTTATGCAGCCAAAAAACACATGAAAAAATGCTCATCTTCACTGGCCACCAGAGAAATGCAAATCAAAACCACAATGAGATACCGTCTCACACCAGTTAGAATGGCCATCATTAAAAAGTCAGGAAACAACAGGTGCTGGAGAGGATGTGGAGAAATAGGAACACTTTTACACTGTTGGTGGGACTGTAAACTAGTTCAACCATTGTGGAAGTCAGTGAGGTGATTCCTCAGGGATCTCGAACTAGAAATACCATTTGACCCAGCCATCCCATTACTGGGTATATACCCAAAGGACTATAAATCATGCTGCTGTAAAGACACATGCACACGTATGTTTATTGCAGCACTATTCACAATAGCAAAGACTTGAACCAACCCAAATGTCCAACAATGACAAACTGGATTAAGAAAATGTGGCACATATATACCATGGAATACTATGCAGCCATAAAAAATGATGAGTTCGTGTCCTTTGTAGGGACATGGATGAAACTGGAAACCATCATTCTCAGTAAACTATCGCAAGGACAAAAAACCAAACACCGCATGTTCTCACTCATAGGTGGGAATTGAACAATGAGAACACATGGACACAGGAAGGGGAACATCACACTCTGGGGACTGTTGTGGTTGGGGGGGGAGGGGGGAGGGACAGCATTAGGAAGATATTCCTAATGCTGAATGACGAGTTAATGACTGCAGCACACCAACATGGCACATGGATACATATGTAACAAACCTGCATATTGTGCACATTTACCCTAAAACTTACAGTATAATAATAATAATAATAAAAGAGACCATCCTCCATGGACTGGTTCTGGCCAGTTTTAGAGGCTGTGCCTTTACAGAGGCTGAGTACCTTCATGTCCCTCCTTCACTTTTTGGTGTGTAGGGCCTAATTATAATACATTTAAATGTCAAGTCTCTGCCCCAGAATGAACATGCATGTTTATTGAATATGCATATGTTAGGATCTCTTTTATGAGTATTCTCATAAAATGATATAGCTCCTCTGATAATCCTATTGAGTATGTATATGTAGCCAACTCATTTGGCTCAAATTCCTGTGCTCTCCTTCCCTCCCTGGAAGTGCCTGTCTCTGGCCTTGGCTGTAGGCCACACTTCCCAACCTGTCATAATGGGCACCTTGCAGGCTGCAAACCTTTATAAGAAATAAAGCTCTCTTTTCTAAATTTATAAAAAATAAAAAATAAAAATAAATAATAATAAATAATAAATTAATAAAAATATCAAGAAAGTCATAAAAAAGAAAAATTGATCTGTGACTACATTAAATTTAAGAAATTATAATTCTCAAAATTAAGAAAAAAATAGAGTGGAAGGAGATATTCATATATGTATATGTATGTCTGACAAAATACTTGTATCCAGAATGTATAGAGTATTCGCAAATTAATAAGAAAAAGGTAGACAATGCAATATAACAATACAAAAGTCTTAAACTGATGCTTGAAAAATATTACCTTCAGGTGGCCATTAAACATATAAAATGATGTCATCTTTATTAGTTATCAATAAAATGCAAATTATATCTCAAGGCAGTTTGTTTACATAGCCACCAAAATAACTAAAATGCAAAAGAAAAACATACCAAATATTTGCCAAGATGTAGAGCAAATGAAATTCGCATGCACTGCTGGTGGAAATGTAAATTGTAAAGACCACATTAGAAAACCATTTGGCAGTATATACTGAAGCTGGACATATGCATAACCTATGCACTTTTTCTAGATCTCTAGCATACAGAAATGTGACTATCTTGGCACCAAAGACACCTGCTAAAATGTTAAAAACAAGAGTATTCATAATAGTCTGAAACTAGACACAATCAAAATTTTATCAAAAATAGAATTTGATTTTGTACAATGGAATACAATACAGCAATAAGTATAGATGGATTCAATTATGGATTAAAAAGAAGCAATGCCACCAAGAATGTTGAGTGAAAGAAGCCAGTCATAAGGAGTACATATTTTATGATCCATTAATAAAGTTCATGAATAGACAAAACTGCTTAATGGTTTTAGAAATCAGGGTAATGTTTGCACTTGGTGGATAGGCAGAAACTACAAGAGGGCATCTAGATTTCTAGTAATCCATGTTTTCTTTCACTTTTCCTTTCTTTTTTCCTTACTTCCTTCCTTCTTATCTTTCTTTATTCCTTTTTTTAATGTTCTCTTTCTTGAACTAAGGGCTGGTTATGTAGGTATGTTGCAGAATTTTGTAACATTTATCAAGCTATATACTTATAACATGTATTTTATGTACGTATAATATACTTTAATATAATTTTAAAGACGAGCCCTAACACTTTTTTTAGTGATTAACAGGATACAAATTATAAATAAATAATTATAAGGATTTTATATTTCTAAAAATGTATACTAAATTTTCTATTCTTTTGAATGATGTTAGTCTTCTTGACAAAAAGACTGGAGACTCAAGGAAGCATTTAGTTTCATAAAGGTATCGTGCATGAATGAAGCTACCATACTGAGAGTCATTTTTGGGCCCACAACAGCTTTAGGAGAACATGTGAGTTGAACTGTCAAGAAGAAACCCACTCTTGCCATAGGCCTCTGGAACCCGAGCAGGAAGAGAGCCCTCGACCACCAGGGACACTCGAGTTGGCAGGGAGAGCTGCTGTCCCTTGGAGCTGCAACCCCTACTTGGAAGGGATAGCAAGCCAGCTGATGTACAGCCCAGAGGGTTTGATGCAGAAGCATCTGTAGTGAAGCATGGACTTGGACAACCATCCCCATAGGCTCAACTTGCTCCAGTAGGAGGCTTTAGCAGCCCAGGGGAACTTCCAGACCTGATCTCTGCAGGGCGGTCTTGCCCATCAGATGGCGCTGGTCTGACCTGAGCATCCCTTGCCCACCAGCACAGGAGACCAGCCCACCCTCCTGCACCCCCCACCGCCACCATTGCCAATTTAGCTTTGGCAGAACAGAGCTAGCAAGACCCACCCACAATAGTAAACCACCCTTGCACTAACACCGCACAGAGAACAGCAGATCCTCCCCGACAAGCAATAACTCCTGCTTGTGGGGCACAGATTAGGCATCCAGACCTGCACCACTAGCACCTTGGCCCTAAGCCAACATCACCTCCAGCACAATGGCACACACAGTCTGCAATAGGGGCTCCTGCCACTCCCAACCCACCCCACACTGTGTTTCCTGCACCACTCTAGTGAATGCCGGCAGCATGGCAGGCACCCCAGCACCTGCTAGCACTCTGCTGCAGCTGCTGCACCTCATCCCGCCTTCCCATCCCCACCCAGTGAAGCAGATTTCAAATCTCCAAGAGCCAGAAAACCAAGTTGGAGTCCAATACAATTCCCCCAGAGAGCACAAAGTCCAAGAT
>NW_026654654.1:0-8430 GCF_009828535.3 Hylobates moloch
GGTCCCCTGGGACGTCAGGGTGGTACAAAGTCCTCTTAACCTAAGACTGTCAGGGTACAAGGATCAGCATTTTTTTTCCTTTCTCTCGAGGGCCAGATGGTAAATAGTTCAGCTTTGCAGGCCATAGGTCTCTGTCCCAACTATTCAACTCTCCATTGTAGCAGGAAAGCAGCCACAGACAATATGCACTGAAATGCGTGTGGCTGTGTTCCAATAAAACTTTATTTGTATGAACAGACAGGGGGCTGGTTCTGGCCTGTGGGCTATAGCCTGCCTCCTCTGCTACAGCGTGATCTCCAAGGACCATCCATCTTGTAGACCAGCACCTGGCACACAGGAGCTGCTCAGATACTTGAAGAAGGAACGGAGAAGGCACACAGCCCCCAATGTGTAGAGGTGAGGGTCTCCCAGTGGCATCATCCTTTGCCATCTCATGCCGAGGGACACAGCCAGAGCAGGGCTCTCCACCAAGGCTGGGTTCTCCTCCAGGAAATGTGATAATAGGACAGAAAGCATCGTGGAAGGATGGGGCTTTGGAGTCCCACAAACCACAGTCTGCAAGACCAGGAGCATCCTGCGCTTCCTTGCACACATCCTGGGTGGGTGCTGGAGCATCTAGACTTAGAGTGAATCTTTCCCCCTCCTCCCCCAGCTGGCCTCCATTAAACTTCCAGCAACAATGTGGTGTATGTGCACAATGAAATACTATTCAGCCTTCAAAAAGAAGGAAATTCTGCCATTTGAGACAACATGGATGAGCCTGGAGGATATTATGTTAAGTGAAATAAGCCAGGCACAGAACGACACATACCACATGATCTCACTTACATGTGGAATCTAAAAAAGTTGAACTCGGCCAGGCATGGTGGCTCATGCCTGTAATCCCAGCACTTTGGGAGGCTGAGGCCAGCAGATTGCTTGAGCCCAGGAGTTCGAGACCAGCCTGCATAATATAGCAAGACCCCATCTCTACAAAAAATACAAAAATTAGTGGAGCATGGTAGTGCATGCCTGTACTCCCAGATACTCAGGAGGCTGAGGTGGGAGGATTGATTGAGCTTGGGAGGTCAAGGCTGCAGTGAGCCAAGATCACACCCCTACACTACAGCCTGGGCAATAGAATGAGATTGTCTCAAAAAAAAAAGAAAGAAAAAAGTTGAATTCATAGAAGCGGAGTAGAATGATGGTTGCCAGGGTGGGGAAGCGGGCAGATGTCAAAGGACACAGAATGCCATTTTTAGAGAAGAAAAAGTTCGGGAGATCCATGGGACAACATGGTACCTACAGTTAATAACAACATATCATACACTTGGAAATCACTAAGAGAGTAGATTTTTTAAGTGTTCTCACCACAAAAAAATAAGACTGGGAGGTGATATGTTATTTAGCTTGATTTACCCATTTCATAATGTAGACATACTTCAATCACACCATGTTGTATACCCTCTTGTACATAATTTTTGTCAATTCAATAAATTCAACAACTCCAAAAGACAAGACATTCTCTTTACAAAAATAATTATTAAAAATAAAATTCAGAATTCTATTGTATTTATTTTTGAAACAGAGGCTCGCTCTGTCACCCAGGCTGGCTGAAGTGCAGTGGTGTGATCGCGGCTGACTGCAACCTCTGTCTCCCAGGTTCAAAGGATTCTCCTGACTCAGCCTCCCAAGTAGCTGGGATTACAGGTGTGTACCATCACACCAGGCTAATTCCTGTATTTGTAGTAGAGACAGTTTTGCCATGTTGGCCAGGTTGCTCTCGAACTACTGACCTTGGGTGATCCACCAGCCTCGGCCTCCCAAAGTGCTGGGATTACAGGTGTGAGCCACTGTGCCCGGCCAGAATATAAAAGATTGTTTAATTCAACTAAAACATTAAAACATAGATTATTTCTATAAGTGGTAATTGTTCTAATATGTTTTGGTCAAAATAGTCTCCTTACCTAACCACAATTAAGTGGTTAATTGACATTTGATTGGATTTTGATAAAGTTTTCAAATCATGATTGACTTTTCCAATGTATAGTAAAATGTGCTTGAAAATATTTCATAAAAATTAATATTTAAAAATGGTCAGGGATGGTGGCTCATGCCTGTAATCCCAGCACTTTGGGAGTCCAAGGTGGGCCGATCACTTGAGGTCAGGAGTTTGAGACCAGCCTGGCCAAACCTCATCTCTACTAAAAATACAAAAGTTAGTCGGGCATGGTGGCATGCACCTGCATTCCCAGCTGCTTGGGAGGCTGAGGCAGGAGAATCCCTTGAACCTGGGAGGTGAGTTCCCCAGGCTTAGAGCAAAACCCCCATCTTGTCTGTCTCCACTCTCATCCCAGGCAATCACAGTCATTTCCAGAGCCTCAACCACTATCCACCTGGGATGCCTCCATTAAACTTCGAGTCTCCAGCCCAAACCTGCCTTCCTAGCCCCAGACCCATCTGTCCTGGCACACATTGCCCCCTGGGTCCCAAGCAACCTCAGCCAATGAGTCCAACGTCAACTTCCTGTCCTTGCCTGACACTGTCAGCCGTGAGATCAGACTTGACCATTCACCTCCAGTACCTGATAGGTCCGTCAGTCCTTTGGAACATATCCCACGAACATTCCCCAAACCAGGCACCGGACTCTACACATCAACACTGTCATGTCAGTCACCAGCATCCCTGGCAGGGACCCCTGTCCCAGCCTCCAACTCATCTCCTTCCTGTCCCTTCAGTTCTGTGTCACATTCCAGAGGCCACAAGAAGAAAAATGACCACCCTAATGAAATTAAAAGAATTGAGAAGACATCTCCCCATGGTCCAAAGTCTTTCCAACTGAGAAACACATATCAAGATCCAGCCTGCCAGCCCTGCGGTTAAATGTTCCTGAAATAATTAAAGCCCAGGGCAACACAGCCCCCACTCCACAAGTACTCCCAGCATAGTAAGACTTGCTTCTCTGGAGGGGCTTGAAATGTCCAATGTGTACCCTGCCCCTCTCTGTCGTAGCTAACAGGAATGTGCTTCATGTCTTCTTCCTGCTCGAAGGACCATCCACCAACCTGTGCAGGCAGCACTTTCGGCCAGGTGAGGATGCAAGAACTTCCCACCATTTCCCACTTATGCACTGCATTCCTCAGGAGTCTGCCTCACAAATTACAAGAGCGCCACTGCAGACACACCACGTTCCAGCGGGTGGCCATGTCTTTATGTCAGCTTGAAAGATCGTCGCCAGGGAAATATCTATATCTCAGCAGAGAGAGCTTCAGACTGTGTAGTCCAGCTGTGCTCAAATGGAAATCCAGAAACCCAGATACTGGTCCAAACACCCCGTCTCGGGGAGTCGGCTCTGCAGGTCCCCAGCGTGGGAGTGAACTGGGTGGGCCACCTGCCCTGCCTGCCCACATCCCTGCTTCCTGGAATCCTGGACCCTGAGAACCAGGGGGACATGGTGGGGAACAGGCAAGTCTTGTGCAGAAAGCCAAGATGCCCCCCAAATCCACTCTGCAGTCTAGGTGGGTGATACTCTGCTCTGCACCGCGCCACTACATGAGGGGATGGAGGATGGAGTCCAGACAACCCCAATGTAGAAAGATATTGCCCAAGTATTGTGTGCTTTGTCTGTATTACAATGCTATGCCCAGCCCAGTGTGGGGGTCACACCTGTGATCTCAGCACACTGGGAGGCCGAGGTGGGCGGATCCCCTTAGGTCAGGAGTTTGAGACCAGCCTGGCCAACATGGTGAAACCCCATCTCTACTAAAAATACAAAAATTAGCCAAGTGTGATGGTGGGCACCTGTAATCCCAGCTACTTGGGTGGCTGAGGCAGGAGAATCACTTGAGCACAGGAGGTGGAGGTTGCAGTGAGTGGGGATCATGCAAAAACAGAGATATAGAACAGTGGAACAGAACAGAGTCCTCAGAAATGATGCCGCATATCTACAACTATCTGATCTTTGACAAACCTGACAAAAACAAGAAATGGGGAAAGGATTCCCTATTTAATAAATGGTGCTGGGAAAACTGGCTAGCCATATGTAGAAAGCTGAAACTGGATCCCTTCCTTACACCTTACACAAAAATTAATTCAAGATGGATTAAAGTCTTAAATGTTAGATCTAAAACCATTAAAATCCTACAAGAAAACCTAGGCAATACCATTCAGGACATAGGTGTAGGCAAGGACTTCATGTCTAAAACACAAAAGCAAGGGCAACAAAAGCCAAAATTGACAAATGGGATCTAACTAAACTAAAGAGCTTCTGCACAGCAAAAGAAACTACCATCAGAGTGAACAGGCAACCTACAGAATGGGAGAAAATTTTTGCAACCTACTCATCTGACAAAGGGTTAATATCCAGAATCTACAATGAACTCAAACAAATTTACAAGAAAAAAACAAACAACCCCATCAAAAAGTGGGTGAAGGACATGAACAGACACTTCTCAAAAGAAGACATTTATGCAGCCAAAAAACACATGAAAAAATGCTCATCATCACTGGCCATCAGAGAAATGCAAATCAAAACCACAATGAGATACCATCTCACACCAGTTAGAATGGCCATCATTAAAAAGTCAGGAAACAACAGGTGCTGGGGAGGATGTGGAGAAATAGGAACACTTTTACACTGTTGGTGGGACTGTAAACTAGTTTAGCCATTGTGGAAGTCAGTGTGGCGATTCCTCAGGGATCTAGAACTAGAAATACCATTTGACCCAGCCATCCCATTACTGGGTATATACCCAAAGGATTATAAATCATGCTTCTATAAAGACACATGCACACGTATTCACAATAGCGGCACTATTCACAATAGCAAAGACTTGGAACCAACCCAAATGTCCAACAACGATAGACTGGATTAAGAAAATGTGGCACATATACACCATGGAATACTATGCAGCCATAAAAAACGATGAGTTCATGTCCTTTGTAGGGACATGGATGAAACTGGAAACCATCATTCTCAGTAAACTATTGCAAGGACAAAAAACCAAACACCGCATGTTCTCACTCATAGGTGGGAATTGAACAATGAGAACAAATGGACACAGGAAGGGGAACATCACACTCCGGGGACTGTTGTGGGGTGGGGGGAGGGGGGAGGGACAGCATTAGGAGATATACCTAATGCTAAATGACGACCTAATGGGTGCAGCAAAACAACATGGCACATGGATACATATGTAACAAACCTGCACATTGTGCACATGTACCCTAAAACCTAAAGTATAATAATATAAAAAAATTAAAAATAAATAAATGCTATGCCCAGCATTTTCCATGTGCTGTCTTATTATCTCAGTAAATCCCATATAACCTTCCTATGAAAGCGTATCTCAGTTATCTCCATTTCATACATGAGAAAACTGAGGCCCCTGGAGTAGTATTAATTTTCCAAGACTGCATTGCTCATAAACGGTACAGCAGGGATCCAAGCTCAACACTCTCACCCTCAAACATTTCCACAAGTGTAGACCAATGACTCTCAACTGGGGTGGTTTTGCTCGCATAAAACTCCCTTGCTCCATGGCATCTGAAACCGTCTGGAGACATCCGGGGTAGCCATAACTGGGAGGGTAGAATGGCACCTAGAGGATGCAGACCAGAGATGCTGCTAACCATCCTACAATACACAGGATGGCCCCACCACCACCACCATGAATGGTCTGACCCCAAATGTTGTGACTGTGCCAAAGCTGAGAAATCCAGGTTTCTCCTCATCAAGAAGGGAAAATACCTGCAACATGGATGCACCTCTGCAGGAGCCCCAGGCTGACAATAACCTTCCTGATCTGGTTTCAACCCTGGATGCTTTGACCTGGTGCATCATCAGGGATTTCAGAACTCCAATGAGTTATCACCCTTGAATGCCTGGTTCCGCCTGACAACCCAGAAATCTCTGCCGAGGTGCCTGGTCTTGGGGAAGGCTCAGCAAATGGTTGAGGTTGATAACCAAATACCTAGGAGAGACTTTTCTCTCCCTCCAGGAAGAGCTGTGGGCCAGACACACCCTGGGATCATTCACAAGCGGTCAATAAAGACTTGGGGAGGCCCAGGTTTTCTAGGCCTTCTCAATGGGGTAGGTGTTTGTGGATACACAAGAAGCCTGTGAAACTTCTGATATTGGCAGGAAATCAACGCCCCCCACCCTCTACCCTCCACCCCCCCAACTCCCCACCATAAACACATGCCCTGTAGCAGGACTTGGCACTCAGGGACTCCTGGGGGCCCGATTTACCTGCTAAAACATCCTCTAGCCACCACCAAATAAAGCAACCCCTTGCCACCCAACCACAAGAGCACAGCCTGGAAGCGACTCCAAGGGACATCCAGTCACATTAAAACCTCAGCCATCCAGAGCACCAGGCCTGGTGATGAGAAAGAACATTTTATCCACAGAGGAGATAGGGGATCCTTGCAGGCCCCCAGCCAGGGCTCAGGCACAGAGACAATGCAGGTCGGCAAAGGGAGGAGACGTGGAGAAATATTTTGGAGGCATGCCCTGATGAATGAGCCCAGGATGCAGCCTTAGTGTCAGTGTGGAGCTCCTTCCTTGGCTGTGTGATGAGCTGAACCCGGTGGTATTTTCTGGACATCGAGGTGCTACACCCAGCGTCCAGGACAGGCTAAGTGAGCACCAGCAGCTCCTGGCCTACCTCAAAAGCAGAGGAGACTGGGGAGGCCAGGGATGAAGGGGAAGCCAGGAAGGCAGGAGAGGCCAGGGAAGCAGAGGAGGCCAGGGAGGCAGTGGAGGCAGGAGAGGCTGGGGAGGCTGTGTCCTTTCCATGATTCTGCCCAGGATCCTAGGCCCCTGTAGTCCCTGAGCTTCCCCACCCCAAGTGCTGGAACCATGTTGCACAGTCGTCTTCCACTAAGCTCCTGATGGCAGCCCCTAAAAATCTCATAAAAGGGCACTCTGTTCTTCTTGATCCACTCAGACATGGCCTGTGGGTGAAGAAATGGGCTCTCCTCCTCAAAGAAATCACTGCTGATCCTCACACCAGCCTGACACTGTTCATGGGTTCTTCAAAGAGAGCATTCCCATAGAAATTAAAAAGGAAGGGTAATGTGTCTGGTGGCCACTGTGGGCAGCAGTGGGCTCTGGGCCAAATTTTAAGTTTGAACATCAAGATTCCCTCTTTTCGAGAGGCCGCTGGACTGAGCAGATACAGGCACCATGAAAAGAGGGTACCACATTCAGATTCAGGAAACAAGGATGGTTTCTGTTCAGTTCCTCCATCATCCTTCAGATCATGGGATTCCCATTTCCCTCTGTGGACCAAAAAATTCAGTGGGGTTTCTGCCTTTTAAATATTTCATTATCAATATTGATATATTGATCAGCCTCCAGAAAGCATTTTAACATGGACATTCTGGCTGAAGACTCTTGTGGGTCTCTCTCTCTCTCTCTCTCTCTTTTCCTTAAGACAGGGTCTCACTCTGTCACCCAGGTTGGAGTGCAGTGGCATGATCACAGCTCACTGCAGCCCGACTTCCCAGGCTCTAGCAATCCTCCCACCTCAGCCTCCCAGGTACTTGGGACTACAGGCACACACCATCATACCTGGCTTTTTTTTTTTTTTGGTCGATATGAGGCTTCATCACATTGCCCAGGCTGGTCTTAAACTCCTGGGCTCAAACGATCCCCCGCTTCGCCCTCTCAAAGTGCTGGGATTATTGGCTTGAGCCACCACGCCCGGCCAAGAACCCTGTCT
Source organism: Hylobates moloch (assembly GCF_009828535.3). Taxonomy (NCBI): domain Eukaryota; kingdom Metazoa; phylum Chordata; class Mammalia; order Primates; family Hylobatidae; genus Hylobates; species Hylobates moloch. Next base: position 7,707 of record NW_026654654.1, read on the forward strand.
CTTGTGATGCACCCCAGAACAAAACATCAGTGCAAAAACACACCAAGGCATGAGTTTCAGTCCTAAGTCCCATTTATCCACCATACACTATGTGCCAGGCACAACGCTAAGTGCTTCTATGGACGAGCTTCCCTTAATCTCAGCAGTAACAGCCCCAGACAATGGGGCCTGTTGACAGATCCATTTGCCACTGAAGACAGGAAGGCTTAGAGAGGGTAAGTAACTTGTGCCATGTCAGCCAGCTAAGGAGGGGCAGAACCAGGACGCAAACCCCAGCCGCCTGGCTCCAGACTCACGTTCCCAAGGTCCCACTACACATGGTCACTCCACTGCATTCTGGCATCCTGGTCTTTGGCAGAGTCCACGTAAAAGAGGGAGGTAGAGGGAGTGACGGGGACTTCACGCAATAACGTTTCCTGGCGTTACACTGCCACCGTAATTGTGTCCCCGACCAGGACCTCTCCCTTCTCATCCTTTCCGCGATTGGCCCTGGAAAAACCTTCCAAAGAACTGTCCTCCTTCTCCCGGGATCTCAGAAAATTCACCTGAGTTCAGTGTCCAGGTGACCCAAGCTCTGAATGCGGTAACGTGCACGGGGAGATGAGGATGTCACCACGGGCAAGCCTCCCAGACAGCATCCAGGAGCAACCCCAAGACTGGGCAGTGGGGGCTCTGATGCAGCTCATGGCGAGGAGGGCTGCCCGTGCTGCCTAAATGGGTTCAG
>NW_026654655.1:0-8430 GCF_009828535.3 Hylobates moloch
AGAAGGCCAGTTCTAAATCCTGACACTGGGCTTCTAGAACAGGGCTCCTCTAAGAGCAAAGACTTGCTCCCCATCCCCTACCCCTCACCCCCAACACACAGGCTTGAATCCCTCCTCTCTAGTTTCCTCCCCAGATGTCCTGTCCAGGAGAGACTGCCCCCACTCACTGCACTGTAATGCAGAAATCAAAGGAGGCTACTGGGAGGGAAGGAGACTCACACCATACTCAGCTAAGTGAGAGAGTTGTTAACAGGGAGGTCAGGAAGGTCAGGTAAGCTGAGCAGGCCCCGCGTTGCCATGGAGTTTGTTGAATTAGACATGGAACAAGGAGATGCTGGTAAGATGAGGTGACCCTGGCTGCCTGAGTTACACACACTCCCAGCCAAAGGTGCACATGTAGAGCTCTGTTAGAAAATCACCTGGCCTGGACTTCTATTTTCGCTTATGGGGATTTGGGTTCTGGGGCTGGGGACAGGTAGGCTGTCCTACGTCCAGGGGGAGGAGGGAGAAGATCCAGATGGAAAGCCTAGCCCAAGTTCCTATACAGCATCTGGGTGGAAATGGGGAAATCACGGCAAGTGGGTTGAAACTAAGAGTCAGGAGCAGGCTAGAGCCTGTGTGAACAGAAGCAAGACTGGGGAGGTGTGGACAACTGGCGAGGGATGCACTGCAAGCTGTGCCTCTGCTGACTGTCGGCTGCAAAGTGTGGGGCTGGGTAGGGGTGGCTTAAAGTGAAAGTCCAAGTATCAGGGCCCTTCTGCACCCTTGAAACCACTTACATATATTTTTAGTTTTCTCTTTTGCACCACTCATACCCCAACCTCCTCATAGAAGATTTCCCTTGCAGCTGATCTAGTGAGTTTTCACAATTAGCACCCACTTCTCAGATCTGCTTGGCAAATGGGCCTAGAGCTGGATGTGGAACTCATCCTCTGGAAGATAAATCAGTTCCTATATGGGTGCAACCTCATGCTTTATCACCTTCTTTCAACATGCAATCCCACAGGCAGGCTTTTCATGTAAGTAGCTTGAAGTGTTAGTTCCCGAATACTTGCCCAGGTTTTCATGGAAGAAGAAGAAGAACTAAGCTGCCTCTAGAAAAAATTTGGGTTGAGAAAAGCCCATAATGACACTTGATTCAAGGCATGTATTGTGTTTCATTATTGCTGATATTAAAGCACAATAAGCAATATTCTAGTTAATTTATCATTGGCCTTTACCTTATACTTTTGCAATATTTGCAACTTTTCCCTCCAGTCCCCAGAGAAGAATAGCAAGTATTTTACTTTATTAAGCACTTGTGGACTAGATTCAGAAGTACAGCACATAGCATTTAGTAACTTCCCAGTGTTAGGATTTAGAACTGGCCTTCTATATATTTTGGTGGGTTTTTTTTTTTTTTCATGTTACTTTTGTAAGGTAGGCAGTTTTTCTGGTCTAGGCATTTATTCCTTTTCCAAAAATCCAATCTATTCATCCAGTTGCTTTTTGAGCATATGTGATACACCAGGTGCTCTTCTAAGTACTGAAATTACAGTAAAACTAAAACCATCCAAAATCCTTGTCCTCATTTAGTATTCAGTCTACTGGGGAGGCTGACAATAAACAGGGTAAATAAGTAAAAGGCAAATAATTAAAATACATAGTGTTAGGTGGTGCTAAGTTATTTAGAAAAAAATAAAGGAGGGAGTGGGGTTATAAAACTTCAAGGGTGGGAAATAAAATTTGAGATCTTGGTCTGAAAAAAAAAAAAAAAAAAAAAACTTTACTAAAAAAGCAACATTTGAATGAAGACCTAAAAGGAAGTGAAGGAGCTGGCCATGTGGTTGCCTGGAAAGAGAACATTCTACATAGAGAAGCAAGTGCAAAGGCCCTGAAGCATGAATGTGCTTGGAATATTTAAGAAACAGCAAGGAAATCAGTGTGGCTGGAGCAGAATTAATAAGCAGAGAGCAGGAGACCAGCTGGATCTGGCTGAGCTCTGTGGGTCAGTGTGAGGCTTTCACCCTGAGGTGTCTGGGAAGCATCAGAGGGTTTGAGAAGGATGGCTTTGACAGCTGTATTGAAAACACAGCATAAGGGACCAAGAACAGAGTCAGAGAAAATAATGAGGAGGCTATTGCAATAATTCAGGAGAGAGGTAATGGTGGCTGGGACCAAGGAAGTGAACATGGGGGTGAAGAAAAACGGTTAAGTTTTGGATATAGTTTGAAAATAGGACTGAGAGGCCTTTTTGGCAACTGAGATATGGTAAGTGGGAGAAAGGGGACAGTCAAAGACAGCACCAAGTCTTTGAGCCAGAACAACTGGAAGAATGGCATTGCCATAAATTGAGATGGAGGAGAACCTGGTTGGGAGGGAAGATCGGGAGCTTGTGTTTGGACAGGTTGGCTTTGTGAAGCCTGTTATAGATCCAGTAGGTCAAGGAGGCATAGATGAATATGTGGATCTGGAACGGAGGAGGAAAAATGCATGGGGATGCACTGAAAGCCACAAGACTATATGGAATCTCCCAAGTTATGTGCATGTAGGTAGAAAAGGGAAGAACTCCAAAGACTGAGCTCTAATGCACTCCAACATTTAGAGGTTGGGTAGATCAAGAAGAATCAATGAAAGCAACTTTAGACAAAGCCACCTGAAAGTTTAAAAGAAAACTAGTGAATATGGTGCCCTGGAAGCCAAGTGAGGAAAGTGTTCAAGGAGCGACTGACTGGGTCAAATGTCACTGTTTATAGATGAAATAGTAGGTGGAGCAAGAAATTGCCATTATGTTTAAGGGGATCATTAGAGGTTTGATGGAGTGGTAGAAGAAAAAAAATCCTCACTAGAGTGGGTTAAACAGAGAATGGGGAAAAGAAATTGGAGAAAGTGAGGACAGACAACTTTTCAGAGTTTTGCCTTAAGGGAAAGAAAGAAATGAAGAGGACTGCAAGAGAAGTGGGATCTAGGAGGATTTTTTTGTTAATATTAGATAAATTATGACATATATGAATGCTGATAAATGATCCAGAACAAAGGGGAAAGATGATACCTCAAGAGAAAGAAGGCAAGGAAGGGGGTTGCTGGAGAAATGATCAGCCAGGAGATGGGTTCCAGTGCATGGACGGAGCTATTGGCCTTGCTAGGGTCATGTGTAGTTCATGCTCCTTACTACACAAGGGGCAGAGTTTATGCATTTATATGCAAACAATTTTTTACTCACAAGAGGGCTTTGGGGCAGATAACTGTAAGCAATCTTTAGCCACTGAAAAACCACACCACTAGAATCCCATGGAAGAGGGGAGAGGGCAACATTGATTAGAAAATACAGTGATAATGCAATCTGAAACAGGAGACAGAAATAAGTCTAGGATATAAAGCCTTGTGGCTCTCTATTAATGTCTTCCTACTGTCTTGGTATGAGCCATGGAACCAAAGAATTTCCTTATGCTAGGTATTAATCTAGTGGCCTAATTTAAACTATAGACCCAAGAGATGGGTTGTGACCAAGTACACAGTACTCCTGGGTAGTCTTTCTCTAAATACTTGCTAAAGGAATGGATATAAGCATGCAAAGAAATAAATGAACGGCAATCTTGTTCTTTATGCTGACATCAGGCTACAGAGGTAAGCAATTGCTCAATATATTTTGTCTGCCTTAGAAAAATATTAAATGTAAAATGCACGTATAAATATAAAATGTAAAACAGTTGAAGAATCACAGGCTTTGGAGTTGGAAAGATATAAGTTTGACTCCCAGGTTTGCACCTCAATTAGATGCCTTCTTAAGCTATATGAACCTCATCTATAAATGGGACTGGCAGTACCTCCTAACTTGCAGAGTTGTTACAAAAGTAAAATCAAACAAAAATATCACATAATATTCTAGTAAAGTTCCTGGTACATATTAGATGTTGAGTAAATGCTGGTTTTAAAACAACTCTCCTTAATGACCTTGTAAAATTCAATGACTTCTCTTCTGCAGCATTTAACAATTTTTAGCTTGAGTCAAGCCATGAGATGAGGCATTCCAGAAGATTCTCCCCCACTGTGTAAAATACTGCTTGTTTCTTTGAACATAAAACAACTCCTCCAATGCCTTCAGCCTCTGCCTCCCTCACTCCAATTTGGTGACTAGTTCTTACATTTTGAGTAGTTTTTCTTTTTAGGTTTGGACCTTTTTTTTTTTTTTTTTTTAACTTATAAGGTACTGTTTTCCCAGGGGCTATGAGATAGAAACTTAGGGATCCTGTTTTTCTTCAAGCCAAGCTTTTCCCCTGAACACACTTGTTGGAGACACTCCATGTAGGAGGAGTGACATGCAAGGCACAGGGGTCTCTAACCACAGCCTACCCAGGCCAGCTTTGCTGCACCGAAAGAGAGACAGCCACTAGGTCAGTGAGGGAGATTACTGTGTAGGGTTTCTTCACCCCCATCAAATTATGTGTGACTAGAGGATTTGTTTGACATCTCGATTCAGACGAGGTCAAGAATACTCAGCAGGGGTTGTTGTGAACATTAAGGATGTTCTTACAGGATCCTGAAGAGGCTTGTAGTGAGAGATGTTTCTCAGCAACTCACAGTCATCTACAGGGCCTGGTAAGTAATCTGAGAGGAAATAAGCTTCTTAGGATCAGGATTCCCCCATGTTTTCAACAGCCAAGAAAGGATGGCTTATCTATAAGGAAGCTTTGGTAGCTTTGGTGGAACAAGAATGTGAAAAAACAAACAAACAAAAAAAAACTTCAATGGAGATGAGGCAAAAATCTATGCCAAAAATATCTGATATCAAAGCACTCTAGCCAATAAAAACGGCAATTTTCAAGTTCACACAGGAAGCATTCCTTCCAGCAGCCCTGCCCTGCCCATCCCGTCACCTCCCACTATTACAAACATACACATGAGCCCCCAAATCCAGGAAACCACAAAAGTTTCCTCTCCTGAGACATTTATTAGGTTGATTGGTGCAAAAGTAACTGTGGTTTTTTGGCATTAAAAGTAATGGCAAAAACCGCAGTTACTTTTGTAGCTCTGCTCCATCTACGTGGACCATAATTTTTGCCTGGTATGAACATCTTTGCGGTCAGCATTGCCTAACTTTGATGCTTCCCAACCTTTTTCACACTGGTGTTGCTGCTCTTGCAGCATGTTGAGAAGTCCCCAAGAAGCCACTTAAACCTGAGGCCAGCTGCTCAGCTTCCTGATCACCTCAAGTGCTGATGGGATAAATATCTCAAAGACCATCATAACCCATTTCAACAGAATGCCCCAGTCAGGAAGCTCTCCCTGGCTTCTTCTGTGTCTAAAACTTTCCACCTGAAGAATGTGGGTTTAGAGAACAGAGTGAAACTCCAGAAGAAACCCACAGAGTCAGGGTGGAGCCAAGATGGCCGAATAGGAACAGCTTCGGTCTACAGCTCCCAGCGTAAGCGACACAGAAGATGGGTGATTTCTGCATTTCCATCTGAGGTACCGGGTTCATCTCACTAGGGAGTGCCAAACAGTGGGTTCAGGAAAGTCGGTGCAGTGCACCATACGCGAGCCAAAGCAGGGTGAGGCATTGCCTCACTCAGGAAGCGCAAGGGGTCGGGGAGTTCCCTTTCCTAGTCAAAGAAAGGGGTAACAGACGGCACCTGGAAAATCGGGTCACTCCCACCCTAATACTGCACTTTTCCAATGGGCTTGGAAAATGGCACACCAGGAGATTGTGTCCCCCACCTGGCTCAGAGGGTCCTATGCCCACGAAGTCTCGCTGATTGCTAGCACAGCAGTCTGAGATCAAACTGCAAGGTGGCAGTGAGACTGGGGGAGGGGCGCCTGCCATTGCCCAGGATTGCTTAGGTAAACAAAGCAGCCAGGAAGCTCGAACTGGGTGGAGCCCACATAGCTCAAGGAGGCCTGCCTGCCTCTGTAAGCTCCACCTCTGGGGGCATGGCACAGACAAACAAAAAGACAGCAGGAACCTCTGCAGACTTAAACGTCCCTGTCTGACAGCTTTGAAGAGACTAGTGGTTCTCCCAGCGTGCAGCGGGAGATCTGAGAACGGGCAGACTGCCTCCTAAAGTGGGTCCCTGACCCCCGAGCAGCCTAACTGGGAGGCACCCCCCAGTAGGGACAGACTGACACCTCACTCGGCCAGGTACTCCTCTGAGACAAAACTTCCAGAGGAACGATCAGGCAGCTGAATTTGCGGTCTCATGAATATCTGCTGTTCTGCAGCCACCACTGCTGACACCCAGCAAAACAGGGCCTGGAGTGGACCTCTAGCAAACTCCAACAGACCTGCAGCTGAGGGTCCTGTCTGGTAGAAGGAAAACTAACAAACAGAAAGACACCCACACCAAAAACCCATCTGTACATCACCATCATCAAAGACCAAAAGTAGAAAAACCTACAAAGATGGGGAGAAAACAGAGCAGAAAAACTGGAAACTCTAAAAAGCAGAGCACCTCTCCTCGTCCAAAAGAATGCAGTTCCTCACTAGCAATGGAACAAAGCTGGACGGAGAATGACTTTGACAAGTTGAGAGAAGAAGGCTTCAGATCATCAAACTACTCTGAGCTACGGGAGGAAATTCAAACCAATGGCAAAGAAGTTAAAAACTTTGAAAAAAAAAAATAGATGAATGTACAACTAAGATAACCAATGCAGAGAAGGGCTTAAAGGAGCTGATGGAGCTGAAAGCCAAGTTTCGAGAACTACGTGAAGACTGCAGAAGCCTCAGTAGCAGATGCGATCAACTGGAAGAAAGGGTATCGCTGATGGAAGATGAAATGAATGAAATGAAGTGAGAAGGGAAGTTTAGAGAAAAAAGAATAAAAAGAAATGAACAAAGCCTCCAAGAAATATGGGACTATGTGAAAACACCAAATCTACGTCTGATTGGTGTACCTGAAATTGACGGAGAGAATGGAACCAAGTTGGAAAACACTCTGCAAGATATTATCCAGGAGAACTTCCCCAATCTAGCAAGGCAAGCCAACATTCAGATTCAGGAAATACAGAGAATGCCACAAAGATACTCCTCGAGAAGAGCAATTCCAAGATACATAATTGTCAGATTCACCAAAGTTGAAATGAAGGAAAAAATGTTAAGGGCAGCCAGAGAGAAAGGTCGGGTTACCCACAAAGGGAAGCCCATCAGACTAACAGCTGATCTCTCAGCAGAAACTCTACAAGCCAGAAGAGAGTGGGGGCCGATGTTCAACATTCTTAAAGAAAAGAATTTTCAACCCAGAATTTCATATCCAGCCAAACTAAGCTTCATAAGTGAAGGAGAAATAAAATCCTTTAGAGACAAGCAAATGCTGAGTGATTTTGTCACCACCAGGCCTGCCCTAAAAGAGCTCCTGAAGGAAGCACTAAACATGGAAAGGAACAACTGGTACCAGCCACTGCAAAAACATGCCAAATTGTAAAGACCATAGAGACTAGGAAGAAACTGCATCAACTAACGAGCAAAATAACCAACTAACATCATAATGACAGGATCAAATTCACACATAACGACATTAATTTTAAATGTAAATGCGCTAAATGCTCCAATTAAAAGACACAGACTGGCAAACTGGATAAGGAGTCAAGATCCATCAGTGTGCTGTATTCAGGAAACCCATCTCATATGCAGAGACACACATAGACTCAAAATAAAGGGATGGAGGAAGATCTATCAAGCAAATGGAAAACAAAAAAAGGCAGGGGTTGCAATCCTAGTCTCTGATAAAATAGACTTTAAACCAACAAAGATCAAAAGAGACAAAGAAGGCCATTACATAATGGTAAAGGGATCAATTCAACAAGAAGAGCTAACTATCCTAAATATATATGCACCCAACACAGGAGCACCCAGATTCATAAAGCAAGTCCTGAGTGACCTACAAAGAGACTTAAACTCCCACACAATAATAATGGGAGATTTTAACACCCCACTGTCAACATTAGACAGATCAACGAGACAGAAAGTTAACAAGGATACCCAGGAATTGAATTCAGCTCTGCACCAAGTGGACCTAATACACATCTACAGAACTCTCAACCCCAAATCAACAGAATATACATTCTTTTCAGCACCACACCACACCTATTCCGAAACTGACCACACAGTTGGAAGTAAAGCTCTCCTCAGCAAATGTAAAAGAACAGAAATTATAACAAACTGTCTCTCAGACCACAGTGCAATCAAACTAGAACTCAGGATTAAGAAACTCACTCAAAACTGCTCAACTACATGGAAACTGAACAACCTGCTCCTGAATGACTACTGGGTACATAACGAAATGAAGGCAGAAATAAAGATGTTCGTCCAAACCAACGAGAACAAAGACACAACATACCAGAATCTCTGGGACACATTCAAAGCAGTGTGTAGAGGGAAATTTATAGCACTAAATGCCCACAAGAGAAAGCAGGAAAGATCCAAAATTGACACCCTAACATCACAATTAAAAGAAC
>NW_026654656.1:0-8427 GCF_009828535.3 Hylobates moloch
TCCTTCCTTCCTTCCTTCCTTCCTTCCTTCCTTCCTTCCTTCCTTCCATCCATCCATCCTTCTTTCTTGACAGTTTCACTCTATCACCCAGGCTGGAGTGCAGTGGCGCGATCTCAGCTCACTGCAACCTCCGCCTCCTGGGTTCAAGCAGTTCTCCTGTCAGCCTCCCGAGTAGCTGCGACTGCAGGCGCATGCCACCATGCCTCGCTGATTTTTTTGTATTTTAGTAGAGATGGGGTTTCACCATGTTGCCCAGGCTGACTCATCCTGAGTTCAGGCAATCCACCTGCCTCAGCCTCCCAAAGTGCTAGGATTACAGGCGTGAGCCACTGTGCCCGGCCTATTTTTTTTTTTTTTGGAGACAGGGTCTTGCTCTGTTGCCCAGGCTGGAGTGCCATAGCACAAACACAGCGCACTGCAGCCTTGACTTCCCTGGCTCAAGCAATCCTCCCACCTCAGCCTCCTGACTATCTGAGACTACAGGTGCATGCCACCACTCCTGACTAATTTTTTGTAGAGATGGGGGCCTCACTATATTGCCCTGGCTGGTCTCAGACTCCAGGGCTCAAGCAATCCTCCCACTTTGGCCTCCCAGAGTGCTAGGATCGCAGTGTAAACCACTGCGCCATGATGCTGACTTACTTTTGATCCCTGTGCAGGTTTTATTTGTTTAAAGTGAAAAGTGAGGCCGGGTGTAGTGGCTCACACCTATAATTCCAACACTTTAGGAGGTGGAGGGGGCAGATCACTTGAGGCCAGGAGTGTAAGACCAATCTGGCCAATGTGTTGTAACCCTGTCTCTACTAAAAATACAAAAATTAACCAGGCATGGTGGCACATGCCTGTAGTCCCAGCAACTTGGGAGGCTAAGGCACGAGAATTGTTTGAACCTGGGAAGCGGAGGTTGCAGTGAGCTGAGATCGTGCCACTGCACTCCAACTTAGGTGATAAAGTGAGACTCCATCTCAAAAAAAAAAAGAAAAATGAATCAAAAAGTTAGGCCTTTTGTTTTTTGTTTTTTTGAGACAGTCTCGCTCTCTCGCCCAGGCTGGAGTGCAGTGGTGCAATCTTGGCTCACTGCAACCTCTGCCTCCCTGGTTCAAGCGATTCTCCTACCTCAACCTCCTGAGTAGCTGGGATTACAGGCGCGTGCCATCACATCCGGGGATAATTTTTGTATTTTTAGTAGAGACGGGGTTTCATCCATGTTGATCAGGCTGGTCTCAAACTCCTGACCTTGTGATCCGCCCACCTCAGCCTCCCAAAGTGCTGGGATTACAGGCATAAGCCACTGTGCCCAGCCAGGCCTTTTCTTTTCTCCTTAGTTTTTTCCCTGAGGACCAGACTAAGTCCTCATTTAAACAAAAATTTAAACAAAAATACACAGTACATGTGCCTGTAGACTGTTTATTTTGTGAATCTAGGGTTCTGCTTCTTCACCAGGAAGAAGTGACATCTGAGTGGCTGTGCTGGGTTACTCATGCAGTTTGTCTTGTCTCCGAATGGTGGTAGATGTTGCTTACTGAGTGGTCGTGGGCATCAGGGTGAGGGACCTGTGTTCTGCCTCAGGAATACCAGCCCAAGAGGAGCTTCAGTCCTTCACTGCATGAGGTGTTGTGTTTTCTCTGAAAGAAGAAATAAGTCTGCAAAATTCCACAGTCCGTAGTTCTATCCTGTGGCCTCTGCAACAAGGAACCTCAGTTCTAAATGCCTTTGTTTAACATTATTTCCTAGTTGCCATGTGGAACTTCCTGTGCGTTTGGGTGAGAACAACAGCAAATCCTGAAGAGCCTTGTGGAGGAATCTTTTCCTCTTACGTGAAGAAAAATAAACTATTTTTGTTTTGTTTTGTTTTGTTTTGCTTTGTTTTTCAGACAGGATTTCTCTCTGTCTCCCAGGCTGGAATATAGTGGTACCATCACCGCTCACTGCAGCCTCAACCTCTTGGACTGAAGCAGATCCTCCCACCCTAGCCTCCTAAGTAGCTGGGATCACAAGCACATGCCACCATACCTGACTCAATTTAAAAAATGTTTGGTAGAGATAGGGTCTTTCTGTGTTGCCCCGGCTGGTCTCGAACTCCTGGACTCAAGTAGTCCTCCTGCCTTGGCCTCCCAAAGTGCTGGGGTTACAGGCATGAGCCACTATGCCCCATAGATAAACCACATTTTTTTTTCTCTCTCTCTTTTTGAGATGGAGTCTCGCTCTTTTGCCCAGGCTGGAGTGCGGTGGCACAGTCTTAGCTCACTGCAGCCTCCGCCCCCCAGGTTTAAGCGATTCTCCTGCCTCAGCCTCCCGAGTCTTTTCAGACATCAGATTCTGTATCCAGTAACCCACAGTAAATGTCACATGGATGGTCTACATGCACCCCACACATCCAAAACTGAACTCTTTCCACTGCTTCCCAAATCTGTGCTTCCCGCTACACTCCTGACCACTTGCCCTTGAGCTGTGCAAGGGACTGGGTGCTGTCCTCATTCTTCCTTCCACCCAACATGGAAGTTCTGCTGCTGATATCTCTCGATTCCACTCCACTGTTTGGGGCACTACACTCTTTTTTTTTTTCCTTTTTGAAACAGGGTCTTTCTCTGTCACCCAGGCTGGAGTGTAGTGGTGTGATCATAGTTCACTGCAGCCTTGATCTCTTGGGCTCAAGCAATCCTCCTGCCTTGGCCTCCAAAGCAACTGGGACTACAGGTGCATACCATCATACCCAGCTGATTTTTTTTGTGTGTTTTTTTTTTTTTTGAGACGGAGTCTCACTCTGTCACCTAGGCTGGAGTGCAGTGGTGTGATCTCGGCTCGCTGCAACCTCCGCCTGCTGGGTTCAAGTAATTCTGCCTCAGCCTCCCGAGTAGCTGGGATTACAGGCATGCGCCACCACGCCCGGCTAATATTTTTGTATTTTTTTGGTAGAGATGGAGTTTCACCATATTGGCCAGACTGGTCTCGAACTCCTGACCTTGTGATCCGCCCACCTCGGTCTCCCAAAATGCTGGGATTACAGGCATCAGCCACCGCGCCCGGCCTAATTTTTGTATTTTTAATAGAGACAGGGTTTCTCCATGTTGGTCAAGCTGGTCTCAAACTCCCTACCTCAGGTGATTCGCCTGCCTCGGCCTCCCAAAGTGCTAGGATTACAGGCGTGAGCCACCGTGCCCGGCCTACCCAGCTAATTTTTTAATCTTTTGTAGAGACAGGGTCTCACTGTGTTGTCCAGGCTAGTTTCAAACTCCTGCACTCAAGCTATCCCCCCACCTCAGCCTCCCAAAGAGCTGGGATTACTCCTAGTGCTGGGATGGCCACACCTGGCCAATGGGACACCACACTCTTACTGGTCCTTTTTTAATTTTTTTTTTTTTTTTTGAGGCAGAGTCTCGCTCTGTAGTGGCGCGATGTCTGCTCACTGCAACCTCTGCCTCCCACATTCACGCCTTTCTCCTGCCTCAGCCACCCGAGTAGCTGGGACTACAGGTGCCCGTCACCACGCCTGGCTAATTTTTTGTGTTTTTAGTGGAGACGGGGTTTCACCGTGTTAGCCAGGATGGTCTCGACCTCCTGACCTCGTGATCTGCCTGCCTCGGCCTCCCAAAGTGCTGGGATTACAGGCATGAGCCACCGCGCCCGGCTCTTACTGGCCCTTTTAATCCACTTTGACCCTCCTCCAGGTCAACCTCATCCTTCTCTCTAAACACAGATCTGAATGCCTCTTTTCTTGTAAACCCTTTCGTAGCTCTCCTTCACTTCCCGGGAAGGTCCTGGTCCTCACTTGTGTTGCTCTCCATAACCAGCTTCTGCTGATCTTCTATAACTTCATCTCCACATCCCTGCCCTTGTACCACCAAACTGCCCATTCCTAGATGCAGGATGTTACTCTGGGTTTCTGAGCCTTTGCAGTGTGTTATTCTCTCTACCTGAAACACCATTCCCACCTTTCCTCATCTGACTCATTCTTGCTTCAAAATTCAGCATGGAGGTTACCTCCTTCAGGAAGGTTTTTCTAACCCCGGCTTCACTCTACATATCTACTGTTGGTTCTTAAGCTTAACACTTACCATGTTATATTGAAATTATGTTTTTGGCTGGGCACAGTGACTCACACCTGTTATCCTAGCACTTTGGGAGGCGAAAGCCGGTGGATCACTTGAGGTCAGGAGTTGGAGACCAGCCTGGCCAACATGAAACCCTTTCTCTGTACTAAAAATACAAAAATTGCCAAGGCGAAGTGGCAGGTGCCTGTAATCCCAGCTACTTGGGAGGCTGAGGCATGAGAATCGCTTGAACCCGGGAGGCAGAGGCTGCAGTTAGCTGAGATCGTGCCACTGCACTCCAGCCTGGGTGAAGGAGACTCTGTCTCAAAAAAAGAAAAAACAAAATTATCTGTTTTTATGCTTTTCTCTTTATTTAGATTGTGAGTTTATTGACCATGTTCTACTTGTTTTTGTGTGTGTGTTAAAATATAACCTACATTGGACCATATTTTATTTATTCCTTTGCCCCTGGTATCTACTAGATATTTAATAAATGTTTTATCTGAATTGATAATTTCTCTTCCAGTTCTGTTTGTCATAATTTTTTTTTTCTTTTTGAGACAGAGTTTCACTCTTGTTGCTCGGGCTGGAGTGCAATGGCGTGATCTCGGCTAACTCTAACCTCCGCCTCCCGGGTTCAAACAATTCTTCTGCCTCAGCCTCCCAAGTAGCTGGGATTAGAGGCATGTGCCACCAAGCCCGGCTAATTTTGTATTTTTAGTAGAGATGGGGTTTCACCATTTTGGCCAGGCTGGTCTCGAACTCCCGACCTCTGGTGATCCACCCTCCTTGGCCTCCCAAAGTGCTGGGATTACAGGTGTGAGCCACCGCACCCAGCCTTTTTTTTTTTTTTTTTTCTTTTAAGACAGATCTCGCTCTGTTGCCCAGGCTGGAGTGCAGTGGCACAATCTTGGCTCACTGCAACCTCCACCAGGTTCAACTGATTCTTCTGCCTCACCTCAGCCTCCCAAGTAGCTGGGGTTACAGGTGTGCATCACCATGCCCAGCTAATATTTTTGTATTTTTAGTAGAGATGGAGTTTCACCATGTTGGCCAGGCTGGTCTTGAACTCCTGACCTCAAGTGTTCCACCCACCTCGGGCTCCCAAAGTGCTGGGATTACAGGTGTGAGCTACCAGGCCCAGCCTGTGTGTCATAATTAATAGGAAATCCTTAGCTTTCTTCAACCCTTGGGGTCCTCAGACATAGAGAAGAGCCCTCTCATTAGAAAGGTGGTGACATCTGGAAAGCAGTAACTTCAGCACTACACCTTGTCCGGGGCCCCACCAGTCCCAGGGTATTTAGTTCATGGCTGGAACATCTCTGTCTGGGAATCAAACTGGAAGGGCTCCTGGATCCCCATCATAAGGAAGCAAGATACCCTGATCTTCATCCTGAGTTAAATCTGGGTGAAACTGCCAGTGTCCTCTCTGAGCTCAAGCCCCTCTGACTCTTTTTTTTTTTTTTTTGAGATGGAGTCTCGCTCTGTTGCCCAGGCTGGAGTGCAGTGGCAGGATCTCGGCTCACTGCAAGCCCCGCCTCCGGGGTTCACGTCATTCTCCTGCCTCAGCCTCCCGAGTAGCTGGGACTACAGGCGCCTGCCACCACGCCTGGCTAATTTTTTGTATTTTTAGTAGAGACGGGGTTTCACTGTGTTAGCCAGGATAGTCTCGATCTCCTGACCTTGTGATCTGCCCGCCTGGACCTCCCAAAGTGCTGGGATTACAGGCCTGAGCCACCGCGCCCGGCCAACTCTCTTTTTTTTTTTTTTTTTTTTTGAGATAGAGTCTCACTCTTTTGTCCAGGCTGGAGTGGGGTGGCACAGTGTCAGCTCACAGCAACCTCTGCCTCCCGGGTTCAAGCAGTTCTGCTGCCTCAGCTCCCCAAGTGGCTGGGATTACAGGCGCCCACCACCACACCCAGCTAATTTTTGTACTTTTAGTAGAAATGGGGTTTCACCATATTGGCCAGGCTGACCTCAAACTCCTGATCTCAGGTGATCTGCCCGCCTCGGCCTTCCAAAGTGATGGGATTACAGGCATGAGCCACCATGCCCGGCCCTGCCTCTGACTCTTGAATGAAGACCAGGCGAGTTTTGCTGTCACTTGGTAGCAGTGTGTTGAGGCTTGTGGTCCCAAGTTCACTGGGATTGATTCCAGCAGTTCTGGGCCTTGTGTGGGATTTCAGCCATCCATGTAGTGTGCTGGGGAAGTGAGAGACCCTGGAATAGGGAGTTAAACTTCCAGGGTGGGGACAGTGCATTAGCAAAGGAGTGGAAGCTTTCCAGGAGAATGAGGGAGAGCCCCAGGGAAGTGGTTTGTTGTTTGTTGCAGAGGGACCAACCCCTGTAGGAAGCCTAAAGGGCTGGGAAAGATATCCATGAAGGAGGCCTTGGAGAAGCAGCTTTCTGAGCCCTGGTGGGTGATGGTGTTAGAGAGCAGGCCTCCAGCACTTCGAACCCCCATTTCAGAAAAGATGAGTCAAGAGTAATAAGAAGAATGATTTTAACATTTTAGAGACATGGGACTTCGGCTAGGATAAGGGGCCCAGGCAGAGGAGTGAGGAGGGTGGGCGCCCTGACAGCTGAGGCTGTGCGTGTTCCTGCCCCCTCTCAGGGTTGAAGAGCAGCATAAGGCTGAGGCCCAGGGAGATATGAGTCAAAGCCGTGAAGCTCGGGCCATCTTTTCAGCTAGACCCTGTATTGAGTCTGGGCTCTTGAACAGCAAAGCCATACTCCCGACCAGGGAAATAAATGAGAGCCAGGACTTCAGTTTTTTGTTTGTTTGCTTGTTTGTTTGAGACAGAGTCTTACTCTGTCACCCAGGCTGGAGTGCAGTGGTGCAATCTCAGCTCACGGCAGCCTCCGCCTCCCGAGTTCAATCGATTCTTGTGCCTCAGCCTCCCCAGTAGGTGGGATTACAGATGTGAGCCACCACGCCCGGCTAATTTTTGTATTTTTAGTAGAGATGGGTTTTCACCATGTTGGCCAGGCTGGTCTTGAACTCCTGACCTCAGGTAATCCACGTGCCTCAGCTTCCCAAGGTGTTGGGATTACAGGTGTAAGCCATCACGCCTGGCCAGGAGTTTGGTTTTAACGAGACTGAGTTTCTGGAGAGGGAGGGCTGAGGAGGATGGCTGGTTTCCTTAGGGTTGTCCTGGCTGTGCTGACTTGTTCTCTCTTTATGTGTAGGTGTAGATGGGGCACTGCCTTCAGAGCAGGTCCTGCCAGCCTCGCTGGAGAGGATGCCCTCGTGTCCGTGATGGGCTGTGGGACAAGCAAGGTCCTTCCCGAGCCACCCAAGGATGTCCAGCTGGATCTGGTCAAGAAGGTGGAGCCCTTCAGTGGCACTAAGAGTGATGTGTACAAGCACTTCATCACAGAGGTGGACAGTGTTGGCCCTGTCAAAGCCGGGTTCCCAGCAGCAAGTCAATATGCACACCCCTGCCCCGGTCCCCCGACTGCTGGCCACACAGAGCCTCCCTCAGAACCACCACGCAGGGCCAGGGTAGCTAAGTACAGGGCCAAGTTTGACCCACGTGTGACAGCTAAGTATGACATCAAGGCCCTAATTGGCCGAGGCAGCTTCAGCCGAGTGGTACGTGTAGAGCACCGGGCAACCAGGCAGCCGTATGCCATCAAGATGATCGAGACCAAGTACCGGGAGGGGCGGGAGGTGTGTGAGTCAGAGCTGCGTGTCCTGCGTCGGGTGCGTCATGCCAACATCATCCAGCTGGTGGAGGTGTTCGAGACGCAGGAGCGGGTGTACATGGTGATGGAGCTGGCCACTGGTGGAGAGCTCTTCGACCGCATCATTGCCAAGGGCTCCTTCACCGAGCGTGATGCCACACGGGTGCTGCAGATGGTGCTGGATGGCGTCCGGTATCTGCACGCACTGGGCATCACACACCGAGACCTCAAACCTGAGAATCTGCTCTACTACCATCCAGGCACTGACTCCAAGATCATCATCACCGACTTCGGCCTGGCCAGTGCTCGCAAGAAGGGTGATGACTGCTTGATGAAGACCACCTGTGGCACGCCTGAGTACATTGCCCCAGAAGTCCTGGTCCGCAAGCCCTACACCAACTCAGTGGACATGTGGGCGCTGGGCGTCATTGCCTACATCCTACTCAGTGGCACCATGCCGTTTGAGGATGACAACCGTACCCGGCTGTACCGGCAGATCCTCAGGGGCAAGTACAGTTACTCTGGGGAGGTGAGTCTGTCCTGCCCCTGTCCTGGGATGTTGGGGAGGCACTTGCGGAGGCAGGTATATCCTGCAGCTCTCAGTCAGAGGTATGTCCTCAGGGCCATGCTCGTGAGGGCCAGGCAGGTCATGTAAAAGGGATAAAGTGAGACTATCAGAATGTAGTTTGGGTTCCCTCAAGGTGAGCCC
>NW_026654657.1:0-8424 GCF_009828535.3 Hylobates moloch
CTTCTAATATTACATAAAAATCTTGTTCAAGAAAGCCAAATTTCACCCTTGCCTTAGTGTACTGTTAATGTCAACCCCAATTTTTAATAAAACCTTATAGCCAAATCTATCCAATTATAATCATTTTGATCATAAAGTGAGATTCTCATAAACGTTTTATATCCCTTTACAAATTTTTGTTAAAGAGCAGATCAGCGTTCAAGGGAAACCCTGTTGTGCTTTTATTCCAAAGTTCAATTTCAACTGAATAACATCCTTTTAACTTTAATTAATATGTTCACACACAGAATTTACTTTACAAGATTAATTTTTACAAACCTTATGCAACTGGTTCAAACCATTAGCTTTGTCTTATCTAATTACAAATAGTCCTTTAACCCACTAAGCTAGGCAAAAATTTACATTTCCATGCCTTTTTACAGCTTTTTACTAAAAACACATTTTTGTTTTCTTACACAGCTTGTGTATAAAACGTTTTTTACTGTAGTTTCAATTATATGTGATAATGGTAACTCTTAGCAATTTTTAGTTTTGGTGAAAAATCTGGTAAGTTATTTTAACTATGTAGTAGGTGTGGACCATAGGTCACCAGAAAGATAAGGTCCAACTGTTTCCAGCATAGCTAGAAGTGTGGCTAACTCCAACTGTCTCCAGGCCTTACCTAGCTGTAAAGCAGTCCAGTTGAGCAATTTTCAAAAATTGGCATTAAAGCATTTAGTAAACCTAATATCTGACCTGCCTAATTTAGACCAAGTGTCTTTATTTTTACCAATAATCTTTAAAGTTCTTTTTATTTTCCAAAAATTACTAAAGTCACATGAAATAAAAGACAAAACAGCTTTATGTTCTTTTACATTTTTTATTTAAGTGCTTATTTTTCTTTAAACCAATTAATTAGAGTTCTCTTACACAAACATCTCACATACAACACATATATAACTAGAAACCAGATAGACAGAAGATTCAGTATTTGTAAGATTTTTTATTTGACAGTTTTTAAGTTTTTTTTTTTTATTATTTGATTACTGGCATTAGGGCGGAGTCCCTGGAGGAACGGGGCCAGGAAAGCATGCAGTTTCTACAGCCTGATAAGCAGGCACGTCTGGAAGACAAAAACAGGTCTCCAAAATTAAGGGTCTCATTTTTACAACAGATCTTAGATCTGAGAAGACAGTGAAATGTTTTTACCATGATTTTATTGCATGGCAACCCAAAACCAATTAGCCAATTTTGAGATTAGCCCATCCCCATGGGAGTCTTATTTATCAGTGGGGGATGGGAATGATGTCATAACTTCAAGATTACTGAAAGAATGCTTTGCTGATCCAAATGTGCAAAGACCCACTCAGGTCTTTCAGGTCTTTGCACTTGGGTCTTTGCCAATAGCCATTCTTATTTTTTGTTTTTGTTTTTGTTTTTTTGTTTTGTTTGATTCTTTTTTTCTCTTTTTAAAAATTTTTCTTTAAGTTCTGGGATACATGTGCAGAATGTGCAGGTTTGTTACATAGGTATACATGTGTCATGGTGGTTTGCTATACCTGTCATCTAGATTTGACGACCCGCATACATTAGCTTTTTGTCCCAATGCTCTCCCTCCTCTTGTCCCCTACCCCTCAACAGGCCCTGGTGTGTGATGAACTCCTTCCTGTGTCCATGTGTTCTCCCTGTTCAACACCCACTTATAAGTGAGATCATATGGTGTTTGATTTTCTGTTCCTGTGCTAGTTTGCTGAGAATGATGGTTTTCAGCTTCATCCATGTCCCTGCAAAGACATGCACTCTTTATTTATGGCTGCATAATATTCCATGGTGTATATGTGCCACATTTTCTTTATCTGGTCTATCACTGATGGGCATTTGGGTTGGTTCCAAGTGTTTGCTATTGTAAATAGTGCTGCAATAAACATATGTATGCATGTGTCTTTATAGTAGAATGATGAATAATCCTTTATGTATATATCCAGTAATGGGATTTCTGTGTCAAATGATATTTCTCATTCTAGATTCTTGGTGAATTGCCACACTGTCTTCCACAATGGTTGAACTAATTTACACTCCCACCAACAGTGTAAAGGCATTCATATTTCATCACATCCTCGCCAGCATCTTTTGTTTCCTGACTTTTTAATGATCGCCATTCTAACTGGCATGAGATGGTATCTCATTGTGGTTTTGATTTGCATTTCTCTAATGACCAGTGATGATGAGCTTTTTCTCACATGTTTTTTGGCCACATAAATGTCTTCTTTTGATATGTGTCTGTTATTATATTTCACCTACTTTTTGATGGTTTTTTTTTTCTAGTAAATTTGTTTAAGTTTCTTGTAGATTCTAGATATTAGCCCTTTGTCAGATGGATAGATTGCAAAACTTTTCTCCCATTCTGTAGGTGGCCTGTTCACTCTGATGATAGGCTTTTTTTTTTTCTTGCTGTGCAGAAGCTCTTTAGTTTAATTGGATCCCATTTGTCAATTTTGGCTTCTGTCGCAATTGCTTTCAGTGTTTTAGTCATGAAGTCTTTGCCCATGCCTATGTCCTGAATGGTATTGCCTAGGTTTTCTTCTAGGGTTTTTATGGTTTTAGGTTTTCTGTTTAAGTCTTTAATCCATCTTGAGTTAATTTTTGTGTAAGGCATAAGGAAGGGGTCCAGTTTCAGTTTTCTGCATATGGCTAACCAGTTTTTTCAGCTCCATTTATTCAGTAGGGAATCCTTTTCCCATTACTTGTTTTGCTAGACTTGTTGAAGATCAGATGGTTGTAGATGTGTGGTGTTATTTCTGAGGCCTCTGTTCTGTTCCATTCATCTATATATTTGTTTTGGCACCAGAACCATGCTGTTTTGGTTATTGGAGCCTTGTAGTATAGTTTGAAGTCAGGTACCATAATGCCTCCAGCTTTGCTCTTTTTGCTTAGGATTGTCTTGGTTATATGGGCACTTTTTGGTTCCACATAAAATTTAAAGTAGTTTTTTCTAATTCCATGAAGAAAGTCAATGATAGCTTGATGGGAGTAGTATTGAATTTATAAATTACTTAGAGCAGTATGGCCATTGTTATGATATTGATTCTTCCTATCCATGAGAATGGAATGTTTTTCCATTTGTTTGTGTCCTCTCTTATTTTCTTGAGCAGTGGTTTGTAGTTTTCCTTGAAGAGGCCCTTCACATCCCTTAGGAGTTGTATTTCTAAATATTTTACTCTCTTTGTAGCAATTTTGAATGGCTTGGCTCTCTGCTTGTCTATTGTTGGCGTATAGGAATGCTTGTGATTTTTGCACATGGATTTTGTATCCTGAGACTTTGTTGAAGTTGTTTGTCAGCTTAAGGAATTTTGAGGCTGAGACAATGGGGTTTTCTAAATATACAATCGTGTCATCTGCAAACAGAGACAATTTGACTTCCTATTTTCTCTTCAAATACCCTTTACTTCCAATACTATGTTGAATAGGAGTGGTGAGAGAGGGCATCCGTGTCTTGTGCCGGTTTTCAAAGGAAATGCTTCCAGCTTTTGCCCATTCAGTATGATATTGGCTATGGGTTTGTCATAAATAGCTCTTATTATTTTGAGATATGTTCCATCAATATTTAGTTTATTGGAAGGTTTTAGCATGAAAGGTTGTTGAATTTTGTTAAAGGCCTTTTCTGTATCTATTGAGATAATCATGTGGTTTTGTCATTGGTTCTGTTTGTGTGATGGATTACATTTATTGATTTGCATATGTTGAACCAGCCTTCCATCCCTGGGATGCAAGGCTTAATCTTGTCCACCTGTTAAGTTAGTTTACAGTTCATCCATAAGGACTCAAATATGAGTATGGAGTCCTTCTCAGGTTTTATTGAATTAGCTTTAATAAGTCATATGCTGCATAATGACATTTCAGTTAATTCATATATGAAGGTGGTCCCATAAAATTATAATAGCCTAGTTTTTTATGATATTCGTATATCTAAACTACCCACCATTGTGTTACAATTTTTTACAGTATTCAGTACAGTAAAATTCTATACAAGTTTTTAGCCTAAGAGCAATAGACTATATCACACAGCCTAGGTATGTAGTAGGTGCTACCATCTAGGATTCTGTAAGCACACTGTATGATATTCATACAACAAAATCATCTAACAACAAATTTCTCAGAAAATATTTCCATTGTTGAGCAACAGATGACTGTAGCTTTGTAATTTTTTGTGTTTAAAATTATTTCAAAATTATACAAAAAAATAAAATGGACAAAATACTTGAACATACACTTCACCTAAGAAGATACAGAGGTGGCAAATAAGCAAAATTAAATACATTCATCTTCATTAGTCACCAGGGAAATGCAATTAAAACAATTATGAGATATTACTAAACACTTATTAGAATGGCTAAAGTAAAAATGTAAACATTGGCTGCACACAGTGGCTCAGGCCTCTAATCCCAGTACTTTGGGAGGCTGAAGCTGGTGGATCACAAGGCCAGAAGTTTGAGACCAGCCTGGCCAACATTGTGAAACCCCTTCTCTACTGAAAATACAAAAAGATAGCTGGGCATGGTGGTGGGTGTCTATAATTCCAGCTACTTAGTGAGCTCAGGCAGAAGAATCGCTTGAACCCAGGAGGCAGAGGTTGCAGTAAGCCGATATCGGGCCACTGCACTCCAGCCCAGGCGACAGTGTGAGATTGTTTCTTAAAAATAATAATAATAATAATAAGTGACAATACTAAGTGCTGGTCAGATTCTAGATCAACTGTAACTCTCATATATTGCAGTTTAAAAACAAAATTTCACAACCACTCTGTAATTTTCAAGTTTGTTATAAAATTGAACTTGCACTTGCCACACGACCAGCCATCAAATTTGCTTTACATTTACCCATAGATATTAAAACTAATGTTTACTAAAAGCATATTTATAAATTTCAATATAAGCTTTATTCATAATAGCTCCAAACTGAGAACAACACAGATGTTCTTCGTGGGTGAATATTTAAACAAACTGTGGTATATCCACACATGAAATAAAAATATGTGAAATACTGATACACGCAAAAACTTTAATGAATTTTAAAGGCATTATGCCGATAATAATAAATCACAAAATGTTATATACTACATGATTCAACTTATATGACATTCTGCGAAAGATAAAACTATAGACATGATAAACACACCAATGCTTATCAGTATTATGATTGGTGTGAATAGGATTATAAAGAACCAGCATCAAGGAGTTCTTTGAATGTGGTGGAATTGTTCTGTATTCTAACTGTGGTGTTGGTTTTACGAAACCACATGTGTTAAAATGCATAGAACTATATGATTAAAATGTGCATTTTATTTATATAATTTAAAATATAAATATTTAAAATTGAAGACATGAATAACTGTATGGAAAACTACATAGTGTGCCTGAAATAAAAGAAGACCAAATAAATGGAAAACATACAACATTTATCAATTGAAAGACTCAAATGTATTAGGATTACACTTTTCATGAAACTTGTCTATGTGGTCAGTGCAGTCACAATCAATATCCTAACAGGCTTTAGTTTTAATAAATAGGAATTTGCATGTTTATTCTAAAATTTATATAAACCAAAAATTCAGACTCCCAAAAAATTTCAAAAAAGGAAAATAAAGTAATGCTACTTAATAAAAAGACTTAGTATAAAAGTACATTAATCAAGACAATGAGCTCTTTACATAAGAATATATAAATAAATACATGCAAGAGAATAGAACATTTAATAATAGGCCAGCACAAATAGTTACTAAATTATTAAAAGTGCCAAAATGTTCAATTGAGAAAAAATACTGTCAATATTGGTGCTCAAATACTAGGCATGTGTATGTAAAAATATGAGTCTTGATTCCTATCTCATATTACACAAAATAATTAAGTTGAAATTCATCAGAGACGTGCACCTAAAAGCAACTAGACATTGAACAGAAGACCCAAACTTTCAGTTATAAGATGAACAAGTTCTAGGGATATAATGTACAGGATGTGTGGTGATGTGTGTGTTAATTAGTTTAATTGTGACAAGCATTACACGATGCATATGTATATCAGATCATAACATCGTACATCATGAATGTATGAAACTTTTATTTGTTAATTAAATATTTCAAAATAAGTACTTAAAATGATTTTTTAAAAGCTTCTGGAAAAAAAATGGGAGAATATCTTTAAAACATTTGGTAGCAAAAGTCTGTTAGGACAGACAAATTATTGTCTCTAAAAAATTGTATTTCGTGATAATTTAATTGTAGTTCTGCTTTTAGCTCTTTGAGGAATCATCATAATGCTTTCCGCAATGGTTGAACTAATTTACAGTCCCACAAACAGTGTATAAGTGTTCCTTTTTCTCCTCAATCTCGCCATCATCTGTTGTTTTTTGACTTTTAATAATAGCCATTCTGACTGGTGTGAGATGGTATCTCATCGTGGTTTTGACTTGCATTTCTCAACTGATCAGCGATATTAAGCTTTTTATCATATGCTTGTTGGCTTCATGTATATCTTCTTTTGAGAAGTGCCTGTTCATGTCCTTTGCACACTTTCTAAAGGAGTTGTTTGTTTTTCTTTTGTAAATTTGTTGATTCCTTATAGATGCTGGATATTAGACCTTTGTCAAATACATACTTTTCAAATATTTGCTCCCCTTCTGTAAGTGGTCTGTTTATTCTGCTGCTAGTTTCTTTTGCTATGCAGTACTTTAATTAGAACCTACTTGTCAATTTTTGCTTTTGTAATGATTGCTTTTGGTGTCTTTGTCATGAAATCTTTGCCTGTTCCTGTGTCCAGGATTGTATTACCTAGGTTGTTTTCCAGTGATTTTATGGTTTTGGGTTTTACATTTAAGTCTCTGATCCATCTTGAGTTGATTTTTGTGTATGGTGTAAGAAAGGGGTCCAGCTCCAATCTTCTGCATATGGCTAGCCAGTTATCCCAGCACCATTTATTGAACAGGGAATCTTCTCCCTATTGCTTATTTTTTGTCAGCTTTGTAGAAGATCAGATGGGTGTAGGTGGGTGGCCTTATTTCTGGGCTCTCTATTGTGTTCCATTTGTCTATATGTTTGTATTTGTACCAGTACCATGACAATTTGGTTGCTGTAGCCTTGTAGTATAGTTAGAAGTCAGGTAATGTGACCCCTCCAGCTTTGTTCTTTTTAGTTAGAATTGCCTTGGCTATTTGAGGTTTGGAGACTTTTTTTTGACTCCATGTGAATTTTAAAATAGTTTTTTGTAGTTCTTCTAGTTCTATGAAGAATGTCATTGGTAGTTTGATAGGAATAGCATTGAATCTGTGCATTGTTTTGGGAAGTATAGACATTTTAGTGATATTGATTCTTTCTATCCATGAGGGAGGATAATTTTTCCATTTGTTTGTGTCTTCTCTACTTTCTCTGAGGTGTGTTTTGTAATTCTCATTGTAGAGATCTTTCACCTCTTTGGTGAGCTGTATTCTTAGGTATTTTATTTTTTGTGGCAATTGTGAATGGGGTTGCCTTTCTGATATGGCTCTTGGTTTGGCTCTTGTTGGTGTATAGGAATGCTAGTAATTTTTGTAAATTGATATTGTATCTTGCAAGTTTGCTGAAGCTCTTTATTAGCTGGAGAAGCTTTTGAGTTGAGACTATGGGGTTTCCTAGCTATAGAATCATGTCGTCTGTAAACAAAGATAGTTTAACTTTCTTTCTTTCCATTTAGATGCTCTTTATTTCTTTCTCTTGCCTGATTGATCTGGCTAGGACTTTCAATACTATGTTGAATAGAAGTGATAAGAGAGGGCATCTTTGCCTTGTGCTGATTTTCAAGAAGAATGCTTCCAGCTTTTTCCCATTCAGTATAATGTTGGCTGTGGGTTTGTCATAGATGTCTTATTATTTTGAGGTACAGTCCTGTAATACCTAGTTTATTGAGAGTTTTTTACATGAAGGGCATTGAATTTTATTGAAAGCCTTTTCTAAGTCTATTGAGATAATCATGTGGATTTTGTCTTGTGTTCTGTTTATGTGATAAATCACATTTATTAATTTGCATATGTTGAACCAACCTTGCATCCTGGGATGTAGTCTACTTAATCAAAACTACTATTAACAAGCTTATTGCCACAAAAATTATAAAAAGAAACTACATACTGGAAAAAGTATTTTCAATGAATATATATGAAAAAAGAATTTTATTCAGAATACATAAATGTGTATACATACCCTTAAAAATCAATAATATAAAGACAAACAACCCAGTAAAAATGTGCATAAGACATTAACAAAATCTTCATAAAGAATATTTATGAATAACCAAGGAACACATTAAAGGTTACTCAACATCATTAATCATTAGACCAATGTAAATTAAAACCACAATGGGATACCATCATACACTCATTATCTAACAAATAAATAAATAAAATGAATTTTATGGCACCAAA
>NW_026654658.1:0-8420 GCF_009828535.3 Hylobates moloch
CGGCCTCCCAAAGTGCTGGGATTACTGGCATGAGCCACCACGCCTGGTCAAGAATAAGATACATTTTTATCTTCTGACAGGGATAGCTCTTGAAGACATAGAGCTAAACAATACATATTGCGGGAGTGGATAATCATAGAGAACTTTGGCTTTATTAATAAAGACTTAAATTTTTAAATAATTTTTCAACAAGAAGAATATATACTATGGTATTGAGTAGTTAAAATAATTTTAAAATATATACATAGTTAAAATTACTTTAATCATTGTACCTCATTTCTCCTTCCTAATACTGTTTGCATCCTTTTTTTTTTTTTTGTAAGTGGGTAAGAATGGGGGATGTGGAAGAATGAACATTCTCAGGAAGAAGAGCAACATGTGCTAAGTTATAGGAGCCTGGGAAAATATAGAATAGTCCTAGATCATAGGGCATGTAAGGTGATGGGTGCAGGGGTGAGTGATGGGATAAGTACACATTGAGTTGAAAATGGAATGATACGGCCAGACTGTAAAGGTATCTATGTCAAGCTAAGGAGCTTGGATTTTATTCTGAAGGTACTGGGAAACCATGGAATGAACTTTAGGAAGTTTTAAAGAGGTCTTTCTAGCTGTGGTATGGGGAAAAGATTGAGAGGACAGGAGAGTACCACAAAGATCTTTACATGAATCTTACGAGACAAATATTGAGGTCAAAAACTGAGGCAATGGCAATAGAAATGGAACAGAAAGAAATCCTGAGAGAAAGTAGCATATATAGTTGCTGATTAGAGGTGGTTGGTGCTAGCCAGGGAGAGAATGCTACCAAAAATGTTGTGAAATTTTATGGTAAGAGCAATTTGACAGATAGTGATACCATTGACTAAAATAAGAAATCAGGAGAAGTAACTGATCTGAAGTAATAAGGGAGAGGATTGATGAGTTCCCTTTTGAACATGCTAAATTTGAGGTACCTATGGGACATCTATATAAAAATATGACTATAAGCAGTCATCATGTCGGTGTGGATTCAAGAGGAAGCAGTTTAAGTCATGGAAATGGATGAGATAATTTAAGTTTGCACAAATAGAAGAGAATTGGGTTGAAGACTGAATTCAGGAGAACATCAGGGTTTAAAGGAGAAAGCAGAAAAAGCTCAGAACGGTGGAGGAAAATGGTCATAAAAGTAAGGAAAGAAATTAAGAGACAGTGTCAAGAAAGAAGAGCATATCAACACTGTCATATGTAGACAAGAGGTATAGTGAGATAAGGACTGAAAAAACCCATTAGATTTCTCAGCAATGATGTCTTTGGTGATTTTAGTGAGAGCAGTTTGGAAGAGGGGTGGTAGACAGAATAATGTTTCCCAAATATGTCCACATATTAATTCCTGGAATCTGTGAATATGTTAGGTTACATAACAAAGGGGACATTATAAGTGTGATTAAATTAACTTGAGATAGGGATTTTGCCCCCGATTAGCCAGATGAGCCTAATCTAATCACATGGGTTCTAAGTGAAAAACCTTTCATGGCTATAAGTCAGACAGAGAGATAACTACAGGAGAGAGAACCAGAAAGATTACAACAAACATTGTTAACTTCAAAGACGGAGGAAGTGAGAGATATGAACCAAGGAATACAGGAAGCTTCTGGAAGCTAGAAAAAAAGAAGAAAACTGATTTATCCCATTGAGCTTCCAGAAGGGAATGCAGTCCTGCCCACACCTCAATTTTAGCCCAGTGAGACCATGTCAGACTTGTAACCTATGGAACTGTAAGATAATAAATGAGTTTGTTTTAAGCCATTAAACTTTTGCTAATTTGTTACAGAAGCCACAGGAAATTGATACGGGGGTGGGAATTGTAGTTAGGGCAAAAGCCTGATCACAGTGGAATGAATGGTGACTGGAAGGTGAGAAAATGGAGATGAATGAAGCCAACTCATTCCAACATTTTATTTCTAAGTGAAAAGAGAGCACTAACACAAAGAGCACAGAAATTTGAGGGACGAATCTTGTTACAGTTTTTAAGAGAAGGAATGCATGAGCATATTTAAATGCTGATAAGAAAGAGAAGAGGTAGGAGACATAGACAAGAGAGAGGATAACAATAGAGAGGAGGTTCTTGGGAAGGCAGCCTGTGGATAATAGAGAAAACAGAAATACAAGAACAGGAGCAATGCCAAATATTACTGAATTTCACAGGCAAAAAGGAAGTAGGTGAGGGAGAGGGGATTTGTGGAGCTAGGGTTCTGATGGCAGGAACTCAATATTATCATCACATATAATCCCTGATTATCTGCCCTTGGGCAATTAAGACTTTCTAAAATGCCTGGGGAAAGAAGAGACCACTGAGGTCCAGAGAAATGAAGTGACTTGCTCACAATTACACAGAGATCTACTAAAGTTTTCATTTCCTTAACTGTGACATATTCACTGTGATAATGCATGTAAAAACTGTGTCTGGCATATGGCAAATGTTCAATAACTTGTGGCAGTTATTATTATAGGATAAGGTATGATACCTCTGATAGCCTACATAGCTAAAGTTTAGAAGCACAGATACCTAGATACATAGATTTGAGTCTGGGTCTATCATTATTAGCAGTTTTGCTACTTACTAGCTATGTGGCTTTGAGCACAGTGATTAATTAATACCTACTAGACAGATATTCTGGCCTCAGATTCTGTATCCTTTCTACTATGCCACACTATTTACCTTTAAATAATTATACAAATGCCCACTATGGGGGCTGATAATTGAACCATGTGTTCTGCCAAGCTGTACTATTCAGGGGTGACAAATTCCATAGGACCTATAGTATTCGTACCTTACAACCTGCAAAAAGAATTGAACTATTTGCCTGCTGTTCAATTATGTGAACTTGATGGAAAGAGCATAACAGTCCACAGCTTAATTTCAGTTATCAAAGGACTCAAACCAAATCCAACAGAAAAAAATCCAAAACCTTTTTTTACCTTGATGAGTATGTAAATATTCATGATAACATTTGATGATGGTACTGTATTTGAATAAGAAAACACTAAATATTTTAATCAAGTCAACCATCATGTGCAACAGAAGTAATCTTACCATTTAGAGGTTCCTGAGTGGATGATGGGATGTTGTCTAATGTATCAGTGATTGGCTATTTACTTGTATAGTTAAAATTCATCTCTTCCTTTCATCATTTTGAAGGGACATTGATTTCAATAAAAACCTCTAAATGAGGAGAACAAGAAATTTAAATCCACACAGTGAAAATGAATGAAGGTTGGCACATAAAGTTCAAGGGGAAGTCAAAAGAGGAAATGGCAAAGAGATTTTAGCTGCAATGATTGGCAGCAGGGTCTGTGCAGGTTATGGAGATTTTACCTGATTCTAAGAGTTCATCCAAGTACTCAGTTTAAGGGTGAGAGCAGGGTAGGGCAAAGTGTCATTACTCAAACAGGCCCAATAAGAGGAACAGAGCCACACAAGGTCATCTCTCCACTGCTGCCCAACCACTTCTACTCCCACCCCCTGCCCAACAGACATACTTTGCCACAGGGAGTATCAGAGGGAATATGAGCTTCTCATGAACTATTATCATACGGGCCAGAAAGAGCCTTACTGTCTGTGAAGAATTCTTCAAACCTGGCTTGATATCTTCTCTTTCCTGTTTTGTTGAGGTGTCAGAAAACTGCCTGAGAATATGTAGTCCCTTTAGCCTCCATTTCACCCTCCACTGTCAGTTTTGTCTAGATATGTGGCCCAGTCAGTAGCTTTTTGCTTCTTACTTTTAAATAAAATGGACGGAGTTTTGTGCCCTACTCAATAGACAATAAAAGAAAGAAAAGAAACAGGCATACCTCTGTTGTCAGACTTTTAAGACTATTTTCCCTGTGACATGTTCCTAAAGTCATTTGTGTCTTGCAAACATAGTTTGTATGATTTCTTAGCCTGAGATATAGTCAGTGACTTTCTCAGGATTACATTGTAAAGTAATGTGCTCCAATAATCAATTATTTTAATGATCCTACTTACAGAGAGATCTCATATTTTACTAAAATTAATATCAGCATATGCCTGAAAACCCTCTTAATGGCTTTGAAGAGATCTACAACAGCCTCTGAAACCCGTACAAACACTAAAAAATACTTTGTGTAAGCTTCAGTTGAGATTATCCAAGTCTAAATAATTTATATGTGTTTCTCAGAGTCATACTTTCCTGATATCACTGCCTTGAATTAATAGAGTGTCATTTTCCCCCAAGGTCCCATAGGACTCCACAACAGAATACATTCATCCTCCTGCTACCCTCATGGCAAGGAAGGCACAATAATGATTGTCCCCATTTTACAGTCTGAGAAAATGAGGAACTAGGACATGAATGATATGCTGCACAGAATGGTGGAGGCAGAGACGTAAGACTTACTGAAACTAGGGTAGAAGAAACAGTTCAGGAAACTAATGACCCTGACAGATCTGTGACTCTGGAGCTAATTTGGAGACACTATTAATCAAAATCTGGCATGAATCCTGTATGTACTACCCAGACTATTACCATAAAATGCCATGATATCAAAACAAGACATCTATGCAGGCCCAGGTACCACATTAACGATATGCAGTGGCTCTTTAGCTGAAATAGAGATTGTTGCTCTAGAAATCCAGCTTCATAAGGTATAGTGCCCCTGTAGGCCTAAGGGACATGGCAGCAATCTCTCAGGCTACCCAAAAAGTAGGAACTGGACAAGGAGGGCTTATCTGAAACAAAAGCAACAATGATGTTGTCTCAAATAGACAAGTAATAAAACCTGGAAGGCAACATTACTCGAGTGCTACTTTTAATCCTGCCTGCAGTCAGCTGAAGATGAAGAGTTAACAAATAATGGTCCAATAATGGAATAATTAAATACATTAAGAAATCACACCACAGGGAGAAATAGGAACACTTTTACACTGTTGGTGGGAGTGTAAATTAGTTGAACCATTGTGGAAGACAGTGTGGCAATTCCTCAAGGATCTAGAACTAAAAATACCATTTGACCCAGTAATCCCATTACTGGGTATATACCCAAAGGATTACAAATCATTCTACTATAAAGACACACGCGCATGTATGTTTATTGCAGCACTGTTTACAATAGCAAAGACTTGGAACCAACCCAAATGCCCATCAATGACAGACTGGATAAAGAAAATGTGGCACATATACACCATGGAATACTAGGCAGCCATAAAAAAGAATGAGTTTAAGTCCTTTGCAGGGACATGAACGAAGCTGGAAACCATCATTCTCAGCAAACTAACACAGGAATAGAAAATCAAACAGCACACGTTCTCACTCATAAGTGGGAGTTGAACAATGAGAACACATGGACACAGGGAGGGGAACATCATGCACCAGGGTCTGTCGAGGAGTGGGGGGATAGGGGAGGGATAGCATTAGGAGAAATACCTAATGTGGTTGGTGAGCTGATGGGTGCAGCAAACCACCATGGCACATGTATACCTATGTAACAAACCTGGATGTTTTGCACATGTATCCCAGAACTTAAAGTATATACATAACAGAAATCACACCACTGCGTTAGGTATAATCTACTAAACTTAAATACTACTACCCTTGTCTGTTTTCATTTTCATGATAATATGTGTGACATATAAACCCAGATAGCTCTGTGTAATACTAGGCAGGGAGTGGGTCCCCAGAAGATGCCTGCTGAGTTGACCAATGGAGTCAACTGAAAGATTCTCAGGCAGGTATCAAGAGAAATAGCAGAAAAGAGAGTCAGAGCATCAGTTAAATTAGCCACTTTATCATGTTTACTGTGGTCCTTTCTGTCCATGAGGATCTTCATTTCTTATATGGGTAGGTGGTACCATCATGGTAATATAAGCCTATATAATCCCAATCAAAAAAGGCAGCATAGGCACTTTGGATCTATCTTTGCAACTATTACTTTATTGATCTCAGGGAAAATTATTGAAGTTTGCCGAGCCTCCATTTTCCCATTTGCAAAAATGGGTATATAAATAGTACTTACACACAAAGTTGTTGTAAGGATGAAATGAAATGAAGCATATCTGGAGGTGGAGCCAAGACGGCTGAATAGGAACAGCTCCAGTCTACAGCTTCCAGCGTGAGTGACACAGAAGACGAGTGATTTCTGCATTTCCAACAGAGGTACCAGGTTCCTCTCACTGGGGAATGTCGGACTGTGGGTGCAGAACAGTGGATGCAGTGCACCGAGCGTGAGCCGAAGCAGGGTGAGGCATCACCTCACCCAGGAAGCACAAGGGGTCAGGGAATTCCCTTTCCTAGTCAAAGAAAGGGGTGACAGATGGCACCTGGAAAATTGGGTCACTCCCACCCTACTACCGCACTTTTCCAACGGTCTTAGCAAACAGCACACCAGGAGATTATAACCTACGCCTGGCTGAGAGGGTCCCACACCCACAGAGCCTGGCTCATTGCTAGCACAGCAGTCTGAGATCAAACTGCAAGGTGGCAGCAAGGCTGGGGGAGGGGTGCCCTCTATTGCCTAGCCTTGGGTAGGTAAACAAAGCGGCCAGGAAGCTCGAACTGGGTGGAGCCCAACGCAGCTCAAGGAGGCCTGCCTGCCTCTGTAGATTCCACCTCTAGGGGCAGGGCATAGCCAAACAAAAGGCAGCAGAATCCTCTGCAGACTTAAATGTCCCTGTCTGACAGCTTCAAAGAGAGTAGTGGTTCTCCCAGCACACAGCTGGAGATCTGAGAACAGACAGACTGCCTCTTCAAGTGGGTCCCTGAGCCCCGAGTAGCCTAACTGGGAGGCATCCCCCAGTAGGGGCAGACTGACACCTCACACGGCCTGGTACTCCTCTGAGACAAAACTTTCAGAGGAACGATCAGGCAGCAACATTTGCTGTTCACCAATATCCGCTGTTCTACAGCCTTCACTGCTGATACCCAGGAAAACAGGGTCTGGAGTGGACCTCCAGCAAACTCCAACAGACCCGCGGCTGAGGGTCCTGACTGTTAGAAGGAAAACTAACAAACAGAAAGGACATCCACACCAAAACCCCATCTGTACGTCACCATCATCAAAGACCAAAGGTGGATAAAACCACAAAGATGGGGAAGCAACAGAGCAGAAATACTGGAAACTCTAAAAATCAGAGTGCCTCTCCTCCTCCAAAGGAACACAGCTCCTCACCAGCAACAGAACAAAGCTGGACGGAGAATGACTTTGACAAGTTGAGAGAAGAAGGCTTCAGATGATCAAACTACTCCAAGCTAAAAAAGGAAGTTCAAACCCATGGCAAAGAAGTTAAAAACCTTGAAAAAAAATTAGACGAATGGCTAACTAGAATAACCAATGGAGAGAAGTCCTTAAAGGACCTGACGGAGCTGAAAACCAAGGCACGAGAACTATGTGAAGAATGCACAAGCCTCAGTAGCCAACGTGATCAACTGGAAGAAAGGGTATCAGTGATGGAAGATCAAATGAATGAAATGAAGTGAAAAGAGAAGTTTAGAGAAAAGAATAAAAAGAAATGAACAAAGCCTCCAAGAAATATGGGACTATGTGAAAAGAGGAAATCTACGTCTGATTGGTGTACCTGAAAGTGACGGGGAGAATGGAACCAAGTTGGAAAACACTGCAAGATATTATGCAGGAGAACTTCCCCAATCTAGCAAAGCAGGCCAACATTCAAATTCAGGAAATACAGAGAACACCACAAAGATACTCCTCGAGAAGAGCAACTCCAAGTTGAAATGAAGGAAAAATTGTTAAGGGCAGCCAGAGAGAAAGGTCGGGTTATCCACAAAGGGAAGCCCATCAGACTAAGAGCTGATCACTCAGCAGAAACTCTACAAGCCAGAAGAGAGTGAGGGCCAACATTCAACATTCTTAAAGAAAAGAATTTTCAACCCATAATTTCATATCCAGCCAAACTAAGCTTCATAAGTGAAGGAGAAATAAAATACTTTACAGACAAGCAAATGCTGAGAGATTTTGTCACCACCAGGCCTGCCCTAAAAGAGCTCCTGAAGGAAGCACTAAACATGGAAAGGAACAACCGGTACCAGCCACTGCAAAAACATGCCAAATTGTAAAGACCATCAAGGCTAGGAAGAAACTGCATCAACTAATGAGCAAAATAACCAGCTAACATCATAATGACAGGATCAAATTCACATATAACAATATTAACCTTAAATGTAAATGGGCTAAATGCTCCAATTAAAAGACACAGACTGGCAAATTCGATACAGAGTCAAGACCCATCAGTGTGCTGTATTCAGGAAGTCCATCTCACGTGCGGAGACACATATAGACTCAAAATAAAGGGATGGAGGAAGATCTACCAAGCAAATGGAAAACAAAAAAAGGCAGGGGTTGCAATCCTAGTCTCTGATAAAACAGACTTTAAACCAACAAAGATCAAAAGAGACAAAGAAGGCCATTAC
>NW_026654659.1:0-8419 GCF_009828535.3 Hylobates moloch
TGCTTAGGTATTTATCCGTGTGTGTGTGTGTGTGTGTGTGTGTGTGTGTTTGTGTACGCATATGTATAGTTAGCCCTCCTTATCTGTGGGTTCCACATCCATGGATTCAACCAACCACAGACCAAAAATATTTGGAAAAATAAAAATAAAAAATAATACAAATTTTAAAATACAGTATAACAACTATTTATATAGCATTTACATTGTATTACATTTTATAAGCAATCTAGAGATGACTTAAAGTACATGGGAGAACATGCATAGGTTATATGCAAATCCTATGCCATTTTATTTAAGGAACTTGAGCGTTTGCAGAGTTTAGTATCCACAGGGGGTCCAGGAACCAATCCTGTCACAGGAACCAAGGGTGACATGCTTATGTCGGCTTATACACAAGTCAAATGAATGACAGCAAGGATACAACGAATGGGAGTGATACAGTCTTATTCAAAAGTGGACTTGGATTGGTTGTAAATGTATTTAAACCACTTTAAAAAGTTTAAAAAAAAAAGAACCTTTAACTGATATGCTAAGAAAGGAGAGAAAATAGAATCATAAGATGTTCTATTAAAACCAAAAGGCAAAAAAAAATGAAAGACAAAAACAGGAACAAATAACAAGAGCAACAAATAAAAAATAGTAACAAACATGGTAGATACTAATCCAATATATCAATAATCACTCTGAACATCAATGATCTAAATGTACCAATCACAAGACAGAGATTGTCAGAGAGGATCAAAAAACAAGATCCATCTACTTATTGTCTTCAGGAAACCCAAATGAAGAAAAATCATACCATGCTCACACTAATCAAAAGAAAGCAAAAGTCATTCTATTCATTTCTGACACAGCAGACTTCAAAGTAAGGAGAGTCAACATGAATAAAGAAAGGCATTACACCATGATAAAAATGCCAATTTTATGTCTTTAATGAAAGACATAACAATCCTTAATATGTGTGAATGTCAAATTATTTAAGTCAAAAACTAATAGAACTGCAAGAAAAAATAGATGAATCCACTATTATAGCTGGAGACTTCAACATCCCTCTATCAGAAATGGACAAATCCAACAGGCAGAAAATGAGTAAGGATATAGCTGAACTCCACCGCACCATCAGTGAACTGGGTACAATGGGCAGCGTTAGACTGCTTCACCCAACAACAGCAGAATACACATTCTTATCAAGCTTGCATATAATTCACCATGATAGCCCATATTCTGGGCCATAAAACACACCTTAACAAATATAAAAGAACGGAAATTATACATCTGCTCTCAGGTCACAATGGAATCACACTAGAAATCAGTAACAGAAAAATAACTGGAAAATCCCACAATATATGAAGATTAAACAACATATTTCTAAATAACACAGAGGCTAAAAAACAAATCTCAAGAGAAATGTAAAAGCATTTTGAACTAAATAAAAATGAAAACAAACTTATCGGAATTTGTGGAATGCAAACAAAAGCAGTGCTTAGAGGGCAATTTATAACGTTGAATGCATATATTAGAAAAGAACAAAGATCTAAAATCAATCATCTAAGTTTCTAGCTTGGATTAACTAGAAAAATAAGAGCAAATTAAATCTGAGGCAAGCAGAAAAAAGAAATAATAATAATTAGAGCAGAAATCAATAAAATTAAAAATAGGAAATCAACAGAGAAAAATCAATGAAATCAAAAGCTGGCTTTTTTGAAAATACCGATAAATCAGTACACTTCTAGGCCAAGCTAAGTAAGGAAAAAAAGAGAGCGGACCCAAATTACTAGCGTCGGAAAGGTAAAAGAGGACATCACTGCAGATCCCATGACATTAAAAGGATAATCAAGTAATACCATGAACAGTTCTATGCCCATAAATTTGATAACCTAGTAAAATGGGCCAATTTCACGAAAGACACAGTTGCTAAAACTCACACGAGAAGAAACAGACAATTTGAATAGGCCTATACCTATTAAAGACATCAATAATTAATAACCTTCTAAAAAAAAAAACACAAGGCCCAGCTAGTGCTAGAAAGCACTGGCACTGGTGAATTCTACCAAACATTTAACAAAGAAATTATATAATTCTCACCTGGGCATGGTAGCTCACACCTGTAATACCAGCACTTTGGGAGGCCAAGGCAGTAAGATCTGAGATGGGTGAATTACCTGAGGTCAGGAGTTTGAGACTAGCCTGGCCAATATGCTGAAACTCCATCTCTACTAAAAATACAAAAATTAGCTGGGCATGGTGGCGGGCACCTGTAATCCCAGCTACTCGGGAGGCTGAGGCAGGAGAATTGCTTGAACCCAGGAGGTGGAGGCTGCAGTGAGCCGAGACTGCGCCACTGCACTTTAGCCTGGGAGACAGAGAGAGACTCTGTCTCAAAAAAAAAAAAAAGAAAAAAAAATTATACAATTCTTTACACTCTCTTCCAGGGCATAGAGGCAGAAAGAATACTTCCTAAATCATTCCATGAGGCCAGCATGATCCAGACAAAGATATCACAAGAAAAAAAAAAAAACTACAGACCAATGTCATTCATGAATACAGATGCAAAAATCTGCAACACAATTGTACCAAATCAAAGCCAACAATGTATACAAAGAATCACATAGGGCCAGGCACAGTGGCTCACACCTGTAATCCCAGCACTTTGGGAGGCCAAGGCAGTAAGATCACTTGAGCCCAGGAGTTCAAGACCAGCCTAGGTGAGATCTTAAGACCCTGTCTCTACAAAAAATTTAAAAACTAGCTGGGCATGGTGGCACACGCCTGTAGTCCCAGCTACTCAGGAGGCTAAGGTGGTAAGATTGCTTGAGCATGAGAGGTTGAAGCTACAATGAGCTGTGATCACCCCACTGCACGAGTCTGAGCGACAGAGTAATACCCTGCCTCAAAAAAACAAAAGATAAAAAATAAAAAGAATCATACACCACAACCAACTGGCATTTATCCCAGGTATGCAAGCCTGGTTCAACATTCAAGGATCAATTAATGTAATCCATTAAATCAACAGGCTAAAAGAGAAAAATCATAAGATCATATTAATAAATGGAGAAAAAACATTTGACAAAATCCAACAACCATTAATGATAAAACTCTTAGTAAACTAGGAATAGAGAGAAATTTCCTCCACTTGATAAAGAACATCTACAAAAAAACATACAACTAATATCATATCTAAGTGAGAAACTCAGTTTTCCCATTAAGATTGAAAACAAAGAATATATCATCTCACCACTCCGTGTCAGCATCATGCTGGAAGTTCTAACTAATGAAATAAGAAAAGGAAATACAAAGTATGCTGATTGGGAAGGAAGAAATTAAACTTTCTTCGCAGATAACATGATGGTCTGTGCAGAAAATCTGAAAGAATTGAACAACAACAAAAAAAAAACGACTAGAAATAATAAGCAATTACAGCAAGGTCACAGAACACATGGTGAGTATACAAAAGTCAATCGCTTTCCTATATACCAGCAAGGAACGAGTAGAATCTGAAATTAAAAACACATTATTACTTATATTAGCACCCTCAAAAATCCAATAGGTATAAATCTAACAAAAGATGTACAAGATCTCTATAAGAAAAATTATAAAGCTCTGCTAAGCAAAAACAAAGAACTAAATAGAGAGATATTCCATGTTCACAAATAAGACTCAAACTGTCAAGATGTCAGTTTTTCCCACCTTGACCTATAGATTCCATGCAATCGCAATCGAAATTTCAGAATTGTATGAATACTGGCAAAGCGACTCTAAAGTCATGTGTAGAGGCAGAAGATCCAGAACAGTCAACACAACACTGAAGGAGAACAAAGTTGGAGAACTGACATGACCTGATGTCAAGACCCACTACAAAGCTATAGCAATCAAGACAGTGTGTACTGGTGAGAAGAGTGGACAAATAGATGAAGGCAACAGAACAAAGAGCCCAGAAATAGACCCACATAAATACATCAACTGATCTTTGAAAAGGGAGCAATGGCAATACAGTACAATGAATAAATGATAGTCTCTACAAAAAATGGTGCTGGAACAAATAAACACTCACAGGATGATCTAGACAAAGACCTTACACCCTTCAAGAAAACACACTCAAAATGGATCACAGACCTAAGTGTAAAATGCAAAACTATAAACTCTTAGGAAATAGCATAGGACAAATCTAGATGACTTTAGGTATGGAGATGACTTTTTAGATACAACATCAAAAGCACAACCCATGAAAGAAAAAATTGATAAGCTGGACTTCATTAAAATTAAAAACTTCTGTAAGAGACAATGTCAACAGGAAGAGAAAACAAGTCACAGACTGAGAGAAAATATTTGCAAAAGACCAACTGATAAAGGAGTGTTATCCAAAATACACAGAGAACTCTTAAATCTCAACAAGAAAAAAAAAGGGGCCAAAGATCTTAACAGACATCCCACTAAACAAGATATACAGATGGCAAACAAACATACGAAAAGATGCTCCACATCGTATGTCACCAGGAAAATGCCAATTAAAAGGACAGTGATCCTTTTATATCCAGAACACCAACACCACCAAATGCAGGTGAGGATGTGGAGCCACAGGAACTCACATTCATTGCTGGGGAAAGCAAAATCCTATGGCCACTGTGGAAGACGGCTTGGCAATTTATTAACAAAACTAAACATATTCTTATCATATGATCCTGCAATCACACTCCTTGGTAGTTACCTGGTAGAGTTGGAAACATGTTCACACAAAAACCTGCACACGGATGTTTATAGCAGATTTATTCATACTTGCCAAAACTTGGAAGCAACCAAGATGCCCTTCAGTTAGTGAGTGGATAGACTGCAGTGCATCCCTACAATGGATATTATTCAGCACTAGAAGAAATGAGTTATTAAGCCTTGAAGAGACACAGGGGAACCTTAAAATGCATGTCGCTAAATGAAAGAAGCCAATCTGGGAAAGGCTGCAAACAGTATGATTCTAACTACAGACAATCTGCAACTTACAATGATTCAACGTATTTTTTTTTTTTTTTACTTTACAATGGTGCGAAAGCAAAACTCACTGAGTGGAAACTACTTTGGATTTTGTTTTTTTCCTGGACTAGCAACATGCAGTATGATATGCTGTAGGACATGCAGTAGGATATGCACCATGATATATGGTGTGACATGCAGTACGATATGCAGTAGGATATGCACTATAATATCCGGTATGATATGTAGTATGATATGCGGTGTGACATGTGTTACGATATGCAGTACGATATGGGTAGGATATGCAGTAGGATATGCACTACGATATATGGTATGCGGTATGATATGTGGTGTGACATGCGTTATGATGTGTGGTACAATATGTGGTAGGATATGCACTATGATATATGGTATGATATGTAGTATGATATGAGGTGTGACATGCATTATGTGGTACAACATGTGGTAGGATATGCACTATGATATATGGTATGATATGCAGTAGGATATGCGGTGCGACATGCATTACGATATGTGGTACGATATGCGGTAGGATATGCACTATGATATACTATATGATATGCGGTATGATATGCGGTGTGACATGCATTACGATATGTGGTACGATATGCGGTAGGA
Organism: Hylobates moloch; assembly: GCF_009828535.3. Classification (NCBI taxonomy): domain Eukaryota; kingdom Metazoa; phylum Chordata; class Mammalia; order Primates; family Hylobatidae; genus Hylobates; species Hylobates moloch. Next base: position 5,602 of record NW_026654659.1, read on the forward strand.
TATGCACTATGATATACGATATGATATGCGGTATGATATGTGGTGTGACATGCATTATGATATGCAGTACGATATGCGGTAGGATATGCACTATGATACATGGTATATGTAGTATGATATGAGGTGTGACATGCGTTATGATATGTGGTACAATATGTGATAGGATATGCACTATGATATATGGTATGATATGTAGTAGGATATGCGGTGTGACATGCATTACGACACGCAGTACGATATGCGGTAGGATATGCACTATGATATATGGTATGATATGTAGTGTGACATGCAGTACGATATGTGGTACAACACTGTTATGATGCTGGTGACGGCAGCAGCCACACCTCCCAGGCAGCCACGTGACCAAGAGGCTGAACAACCAATACTCTACAGTGTGCTGCAGTCAATAAACTATATGAGATATTAAACACCTCATTACAAAATAGGTTTTCTGTCAAATTATTTTGCCAACTGTAGGATAACATAAGCGTTTGGAGCACATTTAAGGTAGGCTGGGCTAAGCTTCAGTAGTTTAGGCATATTAAATGCATTTTCAAATCACGATACTTTCAACTTACTATGGGTTTACTAGGATGTAACCCTGTCATAAGCTGAGGAGCTGCTGTATAAGACACTCTGGAAAGGGCAAAGCTATACAGACACAGACAAGATCAGTGATTACCACAAATAAGGGGAAGGGAGGGATGAACAGCCAGAGCACAGGGGTTTTAGAGCAGTGAAACCACTGCATGATGCCCTGTGGTGGATCCACGTCATGGCCCATTTGTCCAAACCCACAGAATGTTTAAGACCAAGAGTGAGCCCTAACATAAATCTCGGACTTCGAATGATAAAGACACATCAATGCAGGCTCATCAACTGTAACAAATGCACCACTCTGGTAGGGTACGTTGATAATGGGGGAGGCTATTCATGTGTGGGGGCGAGGGGGTATATGGGAAATCTTTGTATCTTCCTCTCAATTTTTTTTTTTTTGAGATGAAGTTTTGCTCTTGTTGCCCAGGCCACAGTACAATGGCTCGATCTCAGCTCACTACAACCTCCATCTCCTGGGTTCAAGCAATTCTCCTGCCTCAGCCTCCTGAGTAGCTGGGATCACAGGCACGCGCCACCACACCCAGCAAATTTTGGTATTTTTAGTAGAGATAGGGTTTCGCCATGTTGGCCAGGCTGGTCTCAAACTCCTGAGGTGATCTGCCCACCTCGGCCTCCCAAAGTGCTGGGATTACAGGGGTGAGCCACCACACCTGGCCCCTCCCTCTCGATTTTGATGGGAACTTAAAACTGCTCTAAAAAAAAATAAAGTCTTAGCCAGGAGTAGTGTCTCATGACTATGGTCCCAACTACCCGAAAGGCTGAGGCAGGAGAATCGCTTGACCCCAGGAGTTTGAGGCGCACTGAACTATGATCATGCCACTGCACTCCAGCCCGGGCAACAGAACGAGCCCCTGTCTAAAAATAAATATAAAATAAAAAATAATAAAGTCTTATAAAAAGTAAATAAGGTCCTCTTGGCACATTATCATATAAAGTCATTGTACATTATATTAAATAACATATACTACATTTATTGTATCAGTAAATACAACACCTGCTGACTGACAAGAAGAACAAAAACAGGAATTTTAAATGAAAACTAACAGCACCACATTTCTTATTCTTGCACAACTCAGCAGACCCAGTGGCTCTTAGTTATGTACTATGTCTGGCCAGGATTTTGAAACTACAGTTCATTCACTCTGCAAACACACCTAGTGTGGGCCAGGCACTCAGCCAGGTGAGGGGACAGTGGGGTACGGAGCAGACATCATCACTTCTGTGCAGAGCTAGAACCACACTGGGGGACACACCCCTGAGAAAGAACAAGAAACCCCCATCACCAGGAGTTCACCTGCCCCGAGGAGAGCCCCATGTGCTCTCCATCCAGCTCTGCACTACGTCCCTCACAGGCCCCGTCCGCAATTCTTCCCTCATACCAGGACGTGCTCTCCATCCAGCTCTGCACTACGTCCCTCACAGGCCCCGTCCGCAATTCTTCCCTCACACGAGGACGTGCTCTCCATCGAGCTCTGCGCTACGTCCTTCACAGGCCCCGTGCGCAATTCTTCCCTCATATGATACCTGCATTTCCTTGATCTCTCCGGTTTTGCATATATATTCTGAAAATTATTTATAACCTTGTGTAATTCTCAGCAACCATGGCCTGGATCACGTCTTTTGTGATTTCTCTATTAGGTGTCTTCAAATCTCCTCACTTTCTTCAACTTGCATACAGAGCAACAATGAGAAGGCTGTCTGTTCATTCACCCTAAACCCCTTCCCTCCAATCTCTTTGCAAAATCCTCTCCTCTTCCAGGAAGAAAGAGGCTCAAGTACCTGACGGTGTACACACAACCCAGTTACATTCCTTGACCCCCACAACCCAGACGGCTTTCAACATGACCAAGGACTTCAAACAAGGGCAAGTATGAATTTCATATGAAAATCTCATCTATCCCTTCATGCTCATGTTCTGCTGTCTGAAAGGAACAATAATTACACTAGTAAAATGCTGACACGAAAGCAAGCAAACGTTGAGTGGAAGCCTGTGCTGGGACAGGATTGCAAAAACACTATAAGAAGACGTACTCTCCTTACCACAGTTTCCTCGCCTCCTGGCCTCTGGTCCAGCTTCCACCACACAAAAGAGCCTTCCTCGTGGCCATGCTAATGGAGAGAGAACAGCCCCATCAGCCAGGACACGGGACTCTAGGGGACACACACGCCACGCAGCTCCCCTGCAGAGCCCACCAGCCCT